>NC_051217.1:37607357-37762357 GCF_015220715.1 Pygocentrus nattereri | reverse complement strand
AGCACTAGGAGTGCGAAGGCTAGCACAGGCTTCCTCCAAGTCCTTTGAAGCACCACCGCATCTTCTCGAACTGCCGCTCACGCTCACTGAACAGCCGAATGTGCTCGGAGGAAAGAGCCAACCGCCAAATCTGTTACGTCAGCTAATAGATGCCTGAGCTGAGTGATGGGGCTGAACGATTTGGCTAAATTATCTAATTGTGATTTTACTGACTAACATTGCAATTGCGATTTAAATTGCTATTATATTCTATAAAGTGAGATTCATGCCTTTTTTTTTGACAAGACCAGAATATTACCCATTAGTAGCTTGAGGCTTGACCCCTTAATGTAGTGTGTCCGACTGCCAATACGTTGTGGTTGTGAGGTCACAAAAGACGGAGGTTCGGTTCCCTCTGATTGGTCTACCTTATGTAGACAGCTCTCAAATTCTTCTCTTATTTGGTAAAATGTTCTCTCTTAAAACGTATGACATCGTTTCTGACGATGGAGGCTACTCATTTTTTTTAATTGCAGCTCTTGCGATTTGAAAATTGTTCTCTCTTAGATTATGATTTCGATATAAAAACGATGAATCTTTCAGCTCTACTACCCACCCAGACAGAGCAAGGCCAACTGACTTTTCCATGATATGGCACAATTGTATAAAGTTTCTCATCATCATCAGAATATCATAATTTCAAATCTCAACAATGCCAAGTCCAAAAGAGTCACTAACTATGTGATATTTTTTGCTGTATATGATAAAGCATTTGTTTCCAGAAATAATTTTATATTATGCATCACTGAAGTCACTGCAAGCCACAGAAAGTAATGGAAAAAAAATATATTATTTTGAAGTTTAATTAAGCTATCATTCATTTAGCTTATCAAATTTGTAAATGGATCTGTCCCATTACCTCTTCACCATTATTGCGACTGCTTTCTATTTCTGTTTGCATTTTTTGGCAATTGTTATAAGGAAGGAATTGCAAACTAGAAATTCACTCAGTGTAACTCATGTCTTTATGCATACAATAATAAAGGGCTTGAACTTTGCAATAAAAAAAAGACTGAATTAGTAAAATGTCACCATTTCTAAATATTAAACCTGCTCCGCATTTCTGAACATGACTAATTTCAGTATCCATGACAACATAAGCTATTCATAGCACAGTAAGTCATTTACAGACAGAATCATGGGAATAAACATTCATATTTAATATGTTTCCATCTATTTAGTCAACAACAATCCAACACTGACGTCTTTCACTTTGCATTTAAATGCGTGATGCCACACGGTGCCTATCTAAGTGGCCAGTGTTAAGTGCTGAAATGCCCATAGGGCTGGTGCAGTAAGATGAGGTGTTGTACTCACCGATGAGGGCGAGTGGAGGCAGCTTGCCCACACTCTTGCCCTTGTCCAGAACTCTCTCCCACTTGTAGTGGATGGGGTCAGAGCCGTCTGCAGACTTACAGCTCAGCCTGACGTCGCTGCCCTCCAGCAGGCGGCCCTCCATCCAGCAGCGTGGCTTTGATGGCTTTACTGCACAGCAGAGAACAGAGAGAATAAGGAGATCGTGGAAAGTCAAGAGTCATATATGGACTAAAATATCAGTTTGAATTATTATCGGTAATTCAATGTCGGGTCAGTAATAACAAGAATAACAAGGAAATTCTCGCAGTTATAACACATTGATCATTGATATTTTATACACCCCTACTAGAAACTAGGACTGATACGCCAGTATATCATCTCTGTCATAATAAAACCTAATAACATTTTTCATAATACGGTTGAAAACTGTCCTTTGCATTGTGTGATTATGTATGGCGATTGGCGATGTGTCTTTCATACAAAAGTATGTGGGCACCTGACAGTCACACCTATACGAGCTTGCAGGACACCCCACTCCAAAAGCATGGAGCCAGCCCCCAAACAAAGGCAGAGTCATGCAAAAGAGGAAAGGGTCTTCCCCAAACTGCTGCCACAAAGTTGGACGCATATGATAGTCTAAAATGTCTTTGTATATGGTAGAATTACCATACTTTGAATCACCATACTTTGTATGTGGTACATAGACCCTTTATTGGTACCAAGAGGCTCTTTTTAACCATTAAAAACTCATTATCAGCTCATTATCCCTCCTCCACCAAACTTTTCTTGCTGGCACTATGCATTTTCAGTATTATTCTCTTGGCATCCACCAACATTTTTTGGTGAGATTTGACTGCCAGATAGTGAAGTGTGATTCATCACTCCAAAGAACATGTCCCCCCTGCTCCAGAGTCCAGTGGTGGCATGCCTTATACCACTCTATCCGACACTTGGAATAGTACCTAGAGATCTCAGGCTTGTGCAGTTGCTCAACCACTGAAATACATTTTATGAAGCTCCTGATGCTCAGTCTGTGCTTCCAGAGGCGTGTTGGTAGTGTTATTTCTTCTAGATGTTTCCATTTCACAATAATAGTACATGTAGATGGCTGTGGCACATCAAGCAGGGTAGAAACTATGTCCATATTTAGAGTCACTGAGCTCTTCAGTATGACTCATTCTACTGCCAGGGTTTCTCCTGGGAGGTTGCATGGCTGTGCTTGATGGGTGTGGCTGAAACATTGAACTCAATAATTAGGAAGGGTGTCCTGCAATTTCCCCCTGGGATCAATAAAGGAATCTGAATCTCATACTTTTGGTCTTATAGTGTATATGTCATATATATATGTTTTGTTGTGCACCCAAAGCAGAACCAGAAAAATGAAAATGACTCAATCTGGCAATCAGTATTAATGACATCTGCAGGACAGCAGTCACAATCTTCTGAGCAGGCAGAACTCCCCCCTGACCTTCCAAAGCAGACTCTTAGCTGCTAGCAGATCCCACCCAACCACTGGATTTGAATGTACACACTCAGAAAAGAAAAAAAAAAATCTCAGAAAAGACCAACATTTACATTTAGCCTGTCCAACTTGAAGGACATCACAACACATCACGGTCATTTACATAGAGATACTCTACTTTATTATTGTGGAAAATTTTAGTTGGAAGGTTTCAGCCTTTCTTTCTTCAATAACTTTAGAACTGATAGAAGCACAAGAAACACAATGGTTAATATCTGTAAACTGTCATTGTTTGAAAGAAAGACAAGGAGCTAAAGCTTTGTTTTTGTCTTAAATTAATGCAGAACACTTAATTTCCGCATTTACAAATTACTTTGAAAGTGGCAATCATCTGGGTCCAAGCATTCCACTTATGAGTCAGGATCTGCCTTTTAGCAGATAGAACACAATCAATATGTGGAGTTTTTACAATGGTCTCAAAAGAAGATGAATCAGTTGAATTTTGTATTTGACTTTACTTCGATAAGCCAACGGTTTAAACAAATAAATCAAAGTACCTGAAATGCAGTACAATGTTTGACAAGCTTTGTACTGGCCTCTCAGGCAGTGTATTCATAACTATTTCATATAATAACTTTCTGAGAGTGTGTTTATAGAGGCATTAAACTCTCCAGCCTGGTCCGGTCCAGTCTGGTATTCTGATTCTGCAAATTACTGTAGAAAAGAGCATTGAACATCAAAACGCTCTGAACGACATTACATCTTAACCACTGAATTATGCAGTAGTTTTCAAAAATTGGTGAAATTCCACTTCAACGCACTGAATTATTCTACAGAACTTGTTCATTTGAATTTTATGCATTAGAAGGTTTCATTTCCACATAAATATCACCAAAATGGGACCAATCTTGACATGTTGATATATATGGAATATATTAAAAATGTGGTTGATAAAATGTTCCCTCAGTAATGTATTTAGTACTAAAAAGTAATAATAAAGTAAGTCAGACTGGTCAATTTGACTGATGACACTATGACAGGAAGGACAGCCTGTAAAGTCCTGCCCTCTAGGGAGTCTGTCTGAAGAAACATGCATGAAAACACATTCTATGATTTCAGAAGACACTGTACCTCAGAGTGAGTGTACAGAAGAGATAAAGCATAAAGCACAGAGACCCACTAAACCAGCCAGACTCACCACTGCAGGCTACAATCAACACACCTAAACACACACACACACGCACATACACACACGCGCACACACACACACACACAGCCAAACGAGTCTCTGAGCGGCATGAGGGAAATATGCAAATGCTCATCTTATAAAATTAAAAATGTCACCATAAAGCTGATGGCAATTTGTGAAGCCCTCTATGTTAACCCACCCAAGCACTTTTACAGCATTTTACAACAGGAGAGGCTGTGGGGGAATGAAAGGAGAGAGAGAGAGAGAGAGAGAGAGAGAGAGAGAGAGAATTAGGAATTTGAAAGCAAGAGAGAAAGAGCAAGGAAGAGAGAAATACAGTATGTGAAAGACAGACAGACAGACAGACAGACAAGAAAGAAAGAAAGAAAGAAAGAAAGAAAGAAAGAAAGAAAGAAAAAGAAAGAAAAAGAAAAAGAAAGAAAGAAAGAGAAATACAGTATGGAAAAGAAAGAAACAGAAATACAGTATGGAAAAGAAAGAAAGTAACAGAAAGAAAGAAACAGAGAGGGAAATAAAAAGATAGAGGGAGAGAGAGAGAAAGAAAAGGATGTAGAAAGAAATGCAAAGAGATAAAAACAAATACAAATATGGAGAGAGAGAGAAGCGCAGCTCTAATGCGTTAATAGATGAGTGAATTTCCAGTGATGGTAATAGACTCTCACACTCTCACTCTCTCTCTCACTCTCTCACTCCTTCAAAATAGGCACGTCAATTTGTGTCCTCTCTTCTGGGGCCATTAGGACACACTAATCTACTCATAACAGGATTTACAAAATAAAATTACTATTTAAAAATCCACAACCAAGAAAAGAAGGAAGAAGGAACTCTATAGCCTGCTTCAAACTACTCTGCTTCCCCACGCACACACACACACACACACACACACACACACACGCATACACAGTTGAATTAAAAAGTACAAGTGAAGAAGAAAAAAAAAAAAAAAAAAAAAAAAAAAAAAAAACACACACACCCATCATCTCTTTTCCAATCCTCCAGCCTTCCTGGCCCAGTCTCTGCTCTGTCAGAGATACTGGAGTTGAATGATGGCTTGGGGAAAAAAATATGGCGTTTATTAATGGAAACCAGATCTGGTGAAATAATAAATCATAAGAAGCTTGTCTGGACCTCACTTGGGGATGACAGTAAACTGTTTTTGTGGAGACAGAAAAAAAAATCTCATAAGCCCTTAATTCTGTCTCTTCTGTTTTAAAGAGATAGGCCTCAGCCTCTCTCCATCCCTTCGAGTTAATGTCCTCTAACATCAAAGCGCAGAGTGACCCCAACTTTGTAAGTTGGTCACTTTGTTGAAGGAAAAAAAAATGAAGGGGGAGAAAAAAAAAAAAACAATCTCCACAATGCCACAGAAGAAGCGCTAACGATATGAATAGCGGTGAAATCGAATCAATAGAAGGTGGAATCGAATTGAAGCATTATTAGGTGGTCTGGCTGGGAGGAAATGAAGGCCAGCTTCCTGGAAGACGGGCAGGATGGGGACTGTGATAGTGCAGGCACCGCTCTCAAACCCCACCACTCTCATGACCTCCTCAACTCAAAATGGTCACGTATATAAAAAGATATTGAATTATAACAATATTCATGAGTCTCAGTGTTTTCTTATTAATTTATTGAGTAAATCTGTAGAGATTCTTAACTATACTTAACTTCACAGGAGGGGTCTTACTATGTTTACCTGATCGTGATCATTAATGAGCTAACGTTAGTAACAACATCCTGCTAGAATAACCAGCATGGACCAGCATTTATTGTTTTGGATGTTGAGCAGCAACAATGAAGGTTAATATGCTGGTCAGCAGCAAAGCCAGTATATTTTGTGTCTTGGATGCTGGCCAGCACCAATGGACATCAGCATGCTGGTCACCAGCATAACTAGTTTACTATGACCTGCATTATTCCTGCTGATGAGGCTGGTTAAACAGCCTAGTTTTGCCAGTGAAGCTGGTTGAACAGCATGGTCTTACTGGTAAATTTGGCTGACCAGCAGGTTCCTGCTGGTGAGGCTGGTTGAACAGTGTGGCCTTACTGATGAGGTTGGTTGAACAGAGTGGTCTTTACTGGTGAAGCTGGTTGAACAGGGTGGTCTTCCTGGTGAACTTAGTTGAACAGTGTTGTCTTACTGGTTAAACTGGCTGACCAGCATGGTCTTACTGGTAAAACTGGCTGACCAGTATGTTCTTGCTGATAGAGCTGAACAGAGAGGTCTTACTGGTGAAGCTGGTTGAACAGCATGGTCTTACTGGTAAAACAGGCTGACCAGCATTGTCTTACTAGTAAAACAGGCTGGCCAGTTTGTTCCTGTTGGTGAAGCTAGTTGAACAACGTGGTCTTACTGGTAAAACTGGCTGACCAGCATCTTCCTGCTGGTGAGGTTGTTTGAGCAGCGGAGTTTTGTTGGAGAAGTTGAGTGAACAGCATGGTCCTGCCAGTGAACTTGGCTGAACAGCGTGGTCTTACTGGTTAAACTGGCTGACCAGCATGGTCTTACTGGTAAAACTGGTTAACCATTATGTTCTTGCTGATAGAGCTGAACAGAGAGGTCTTACTGGTGAAGCTGGTTGAACAGCATGGTCTTACTGGTAAAACAGGCTGACCAGCATTGTCTTACTGGTAAAACAGGCTGACCAGTTTGTTCCTGTTGGTGAGGCTGGTTGAACAGCGTGGTCTTACTGGTGAAGCTAGTTGAACAACGTGGTCTTACTGGTAAAACTGGCTGACCAGCAGTTTGACCTGCTGGTGAGGTTGTTTGAGCAACGGAGTTTTGTTGGAGAAGTTGAGTGAACAGCGTGGTCCTGCCAGTGAACTTGGCTGAACAGCGTGGTCTTGCTGGCGAAGCTATGTGGTTGAACAGTTTGCTGGTGAAGCTAGTCGGCTAGGCAAAACCCTGCTGGTCATGTGGCCTGGCCTTGCTGGTGAAACTGGTTAAACAGTCTCACTGAATTATCAGAAGTTTGTTTCCCGTTGGTCTGAACAGATGTGCTTAAATACGACAGTGAGGATCAATCAGACTAACTGGAACGATTCTGACAGCTGTGTCATCTTAGTGTACACCGTACATTAGATGGTGTGGTAACTGTGACTAGCCTTACCCAGCACGATGAGGTTGACCTGGCTCCAGTGGTACTTCCCTCCAGTCTTCACCTTACAGTGGTACTCTCCAGAGTCACTCAGCTGGAGCTCACTGATCAGGAGAGACGCATCACCGTTCAGGTAATCTCCCGCAAAGGAGAGGCGACTAGCAGGGATAACATTAGTGTAGACCTCATTATTGAAAAAGGTGATGATCTGAGCCACAGAGAGAGAGAGAGAGAGAGAGAGAGAGAGAGAGAGAGAGAGAGAGAGAGAGAGAGAGAGAGAGAGAGAGTTTTAAAAATAAATCTTTAATATTATCATCACTATTAATATTATGCAGTCCTTTCATTGCAATCATGGCAAAAAAACAACAAAAAAATAAACAAACACTGAATCCAAATCCAAATGAGAGAGAGAGAGAGAGAGAGAGAGAGAGAGAGAGAGGATGAAAGAACAAAAGAGAGAGAGAAGAAATTAACAAGAGAGACAGAGAGATGAAAGAGGAAAAGATGGACAGACACAAAGAGAACAGAAAAGAAAGACAGAGAAAGAAACGCAAAGAGAAATGCAGAAAGAGAGAGAAACAGAAAGACAGGGTGAATGAGAGAGAACAGTCAGGAAGACAGCAACAGAGAGAACGAGTGCAGAAAAAAGAGGCAAAGAGAGAAAGAAACAGTCTGAGAAAGAAGGAGAAGGCCACAAACAGAGCACAGAGAACACAGAGAGAGAGAGAGAGAGGGGGGGGGGGGGGCAGGGTAGAGTATAGAGGTATTTAGAGGCAGAGCAAAATGGGTTATGAAATCTATATGTCTTTATTATATTTCTGTCTGGAGGGCAGTGTGGGAGCACCGAGTACTGATGCACACGTACACTGACACACAGGTACGAGGGTCTCGGCCTCTCTGGAATGCTGAATGTCTGCAGAGGGGGCCTAAACAACGCTGCCACAAATCCCCCCCTTAACACCCCCCCACATATGGTATGAGTGTGACAGTGTTTGTAGTGCCTGCAGTAAGGGAGCGCTAAATGGTGGTGCCATTGTACATCAGCACTCCACCTGCACTCACACACTCACAGCGCTACAGGCAGGGTGTGATACCACTCTACAAAGATCCTTTGTGTGTGTGTGTGTGTGTGTGTGTTTCTCTTCTGTGTAACTGTGAAGTTGTTTATCATATCACACGTTTACTGATTTATGACTATGATCAGCATTGTGAGGAGCCATTACACACACACACACACACACACACACACACACACACACACACACACACACACACACACACACACACACACACACACACACACACACACACACACACATTCTTCTTAATATCTAGTATCTGTTTCAAAAACTGCTAAGGGCACAGTTTTGCTCTCCAAAGAAAGCACAGTAATTTGTAGCAGTGATTCCACGGACACCTTTACAGGTAAAACGCTTTAAAAAAAGCTCTGCTTGTGGCTAAGAAATTCCACACGACTCCACTCATGTCATTCTTCTCACCTGCAGCAGAAACATGATAAGATGGTGTAATTATTTGTCATATATAAAGGCAGAAAGTGATTTATAATCATCTCATGCACTGGACTAATGGTTTCCTTTAAGGGAAAAAATTTACTACAGGCCCTACACTGCAATGATTTTATTAAGGACATACAATGACATTAGAATCATAGAGGCTGATATTTGCTTTTTTAAAAATCATCAACACCAGGCTGATGCTTGGATGGGGCCAATATTTCAAACCAGTATTTGATGATGTATGAATTGTATGCTGAAAGAGGGTCGTTAAGGTTTAGACAACACTGGCTGTTACACTACAGCACAGATAAAATATCTCCCACAGCACTGAGCACAGAAGCAGAACTTTACGTAGGTAATTCAGGACATAAAACTCTCGGTAGGTCATTTTGATAGCTTTAATATCCTTATTACAAATACTACCAGCATTAAAACTATGAGTCTAAAGTTGCCCCTTTTTTACCGGTTACATTTTGGCACCCGAAGCATTAAAGATACGAAGGTGACGTTAGAATAGAATACTGAACCATTTGTCACTGCGTTTTGCATACTACGAAATTAGACCTCTGCATTTAACCCATCCATGCAGTGAAACACCCACATACATGCACACTAGTGAACACACACTAGGGGGCAGTGAGCACACTTGCCCGGAGCAGTGGGCAGCCCTATCCACAGCACCCGGGGAGCAATTGGGGGTTAGGTGCCTTGCTCAAGGGCACTTCAGTCACAGACTGTCAGCCGAGGGGATTGAACCGGCAACCTTCTGGCCACAGGGTTGATTCCTTAACCTCCAGCCCAAGACTGCCCCTTGCGAAGTTGGCTACTTCGCAAGCTCAAAGTTTCCAGTTCCACCTTAAATAGTGCAGATGTTATTTTCTGGTGCTTGAGGCTCCATACACAAAACTCTTGGTAGAATGTTTTGATGGCTAAAATCTCCTTAAACTAAGTAAAGGAATAAACAAATAAGTAATACTTCCAGTAGTATAATTACAAGACTGAAGTTGGCTTCTTATTTGCCAGCTTCTTGTTCAAATTTTTCCATTCCACCTTAAATGGTGCAGCAGATACATTCTGGCACCCTAGGCTCCATACATAAAACTCTTATGTAGGGTGTTTTGATAACTTACATCTCCTTTAATTAATAATCAAATACATAAATAAATAATATGAGTTTCTTGTTTCTAGTTTCTTGTTTACATTTTCCTATTCCACCTTAAATGGTGCAGCAGTTACATTTTGATACCCAAAGCATTAAAAGTATGGAGCTGAAATCAGCTCTTTCGCAAGCTCGAAGTTTCCAGTTCTACCTTAAATGGTGCAGCAGTTACATTCTAGTGTCTAACACTCCATAGAGAAACCTTTATGTAGTATGTTTTGATATCTTGTTGTTTGATATCTTGAATCTCGTTATCAAAAAATAATACTACCAGCATTAAAACTATGAAGCTGAGGTTGGTGTTTTATTTGCCAGCTTATTGTTCAAATTTTCCCGTTCCACTTTAAATGGTGCAGCAGTTACAAACTGGCACAAAAGGCACCAACAAGGAGAGGCGAAAAAAAAAAAAAAAAAACTTGGTTCAAGATAATTTTTAAACTATGCTTGTACAAACGAAATCATCTTGGAATCAGTTCATTACCTCTTTCCAAACTGGCTGTTTTGGAGCTGAAAGATGAGTTGGAAAAAGCTAGTATAATAACATTAGCTGAGGAAACTTACTATTACATTTGTCTGTTTACCTAAAAGACTGGCTGCCTTTCTTTGGGTACATTTCAAGCCACTTTCTGTGGCCTTGACATGGCTTTAATTTAATGTAGTAATGGCAAAATGAACAGAGGACTGGACCTTCATTTAAAACTATGGCTTCTAATTTTTGGACTTTAACCTTTTAAACTACTTGGAACCACTGGTGGTACCAAAATGTACTTTGTCATATTCTTTGTAACTTTCATGTTTCATAAGCTACATTCAGAAGGTGTGTGTCTTATGAGGCTGTAACTGTCTTCTTTCCAGTCAAATAGATGGTGATGGAACTTTTTAAACCCTTATAATAAAAGAAGCTGAACTTTTTGTTCTAATGAAAGTCGACCCATTTTTCTTTTATAAAATAATACAAAGAGCATCTAAGATTTTTGGCTTTCAGCAGTAAATAGTAAGCATATAGCAATATGTGTATGATCATAACACACGTTCTGTTCATTTGAAGGGAGTTTACAAAAAATGAGTAAAATAAAATTTATAGTTATTTCACACAGTTAATGAATAATTTGCCTTACGATTTGGTCATGTAAATTCAGGTGGACAAACCAAAATATACCCATGAGCATATGAGATCCTGTGTGTGGTAGCCTTTACAGAAGGCAGTTCTGCATGGTAAAAATATACAAATATGTACAAAGAAAAATTTGGATGGCCAGAGTTACTATGATACGATTTTATTGTGGCTTTAAAATATTATATATTGCGATTTATAGTTGTATGCAAAAGTTTGGGCACCCTTGGCAGTGTGATAAAAAAAAAATAAATACAAAAACAAAACAAAAAATCCTCAAATTGCCCAACTACTTTACAGTTGACAACGTTAAAACAAATAAATAAATAAATAAATAAATAATCAAATAGTAAATGTGCCTCAGTCTGGAGTCAGGACTTCGTAACGCCCCCTTCAGCAGATTTTACAGCCTGTGAACGCTTTTTGAAGCTCAGAGTATTTCTGTTTTGGATATTTTCAGCCACTCTTCTTGTCTTTTAATGAGCTATAAAGCGAGAAGTATAAGCTTTTGTGATCAGTAGTGATAACGTTGACTTCTAAGGATTAATTAATAGGCTTGTAATGTTATCATCCTGTTAAATATTGAATATGATCTCCAACCGCCTTGGAAGAATCAAAGGCTCCAAATCTTACATCCTATTTTCATAGAATAACGGCATCCTGGGTTTTTGTTTTAGATGTCTCCACTCGGAAATAGATGGTTTTCCACTCGCGCTGCCACATACAAACACACAGGCGCAGCTTTCGTCAGACGAACAGTGTGGAGAACGGAGTGTCTTATCTGATACTTCATTTCATTTGAAAGTATAATGCTGTAAGTGACACACATATTAAGCGGGTTCAGAGGCGTCGCAGGGCTCCGCTGGGGAGCTGATGCTGAAACATGACTGAACAGCCTCTGGATTCGGGTAAGGAGACGTTATATTAGTCTCTCCTAAATTCATTATTTCATCCAAATGAAAATGTTGCTACAAATAGATCTGGTGCGTAATCTGTGTCTGTGGGGATGAGAGGGAGGAGAGTGAGAAAGAGAGAGAGATGGAGTGATTCAAGAAGAAAAAAAAGGAAGAAATAAAATAAGATCGACATTAGCAGAGAAAAACGAGTGAAGAGAAAGAGATCGAGAGAAATACATAATAAATGACTGCAAGACAGAGAGAAAGATTTTACACAAGTAAAAAAAAATTGAGAGAGAAATACAAAGAGAAAAGAGAGAGGAAGGAAAGAGTGAGAAAAATAAAGAGAGAGAAAAATAACATGAAAATGGGAGAAACAAAAAAAATGGGAGTACGGAAAAATGGAAGTACGGAAGTCCAGAGAGGCCATGAGGTTATAATCTTCTGGATTATCTTAATACAAGTTAATTATCATGTTATCTCAAGATAGCAAAGTTATCTTGAAATAATGAGAGAGTTATCTTATCATCTTGAGAAAACTAAAGTTGTTATCTTGAGATATGTTAATTACCTTGTGATCTCAAAATGACAATGATTTTCTTGAGATAATTTCTTGAGATTTTCTTGAGTTAATTATCTTGTGAAGATAAATGTTATCTTGAAATAAAATGTTAGTTATGTTGTTCTCAAGATTACATAGCTGCTTTCTTGAGATAAGTTAATTACTTTGTGATCTCAAGAAAAAGTTTTCATCTTGAAATCACAAGATAATTAACTCATTATCTCAAGAAAAATATCCAGAAAATTATAAAAGCAGCTCATGGCCTCTCTAGACTTCATAAAGGAGGAAGAGAAATCAACAGAGAGAACTGCACTGAGACAAATGGAGAAGTAAAGATGGATAAAGACATTCACAGACAGAAAAGGAGAGAGAAGAGCAACAAAGAGAGAAGAGACAGAGAAAGAGTGATGTAAAGAGAGGAAGATAGAAAGAGTACTACAGAGAGGCGGGGCAGAGAGAGAAAAAGAAAAAGAGAAACAGAATAACAGATGAGAGAAAGAAAGAAAAAAGAAATGGAGGGAGAGAAATAGAGATGGGGGGAGAGAAACAGAGAGAGCAAGAGAGGGAGAAAAAGAAGCAACTGAAACTGAGAAAAAGAGGAGAGATATAGAGGGGAAGAAGGGAGAAGTAACGAGAGACAGACATTCAGAGAGAGAGAGAGAGAGAGAGAGAGAGAGAGATTGGGTTTGTGTATGATGAGTGCAGCAGACAGACTGAATGTGTTGAAACTCAGGAGTCACACAGACAGTGAAGTGCTGTAACAACAACAGCGAGGCCTGTATGACTTGGCCTGTCAGTGAATGTGGAGGACAGAGTGCAGACTGATAGGACAGGGGGGGGAGAGGAAGAGAGAGGGAGAGAGAGAGAGAGAGAGAGAGAGAGAGAGAGAGAGAGAGAGAGAGAGATATTGGTAAAAACAGAGAGAGTGAGAGACAGATGAGAGTCAAAGGGTGGGACTAGTGAGAAAAAAGTGTGAAAAAAGAGAGGGTGAGTTGCAGCAAGAGAGAGACAGAGGGATGGACAGAGACAGAGAGGGCTATAAATGATACAGTCCTATATAGTATTACCACATGCTGCTTGATGTTGGGTTTTTGCAGAATCCACTCAATGTCCAGCGACTGTCCGTTTGACTGCCAGAACTGGTGATGACACGGCAGCGTGGCGTTGTCCCCGACAACTCGCTTCATCTCCGTCTGAGCCCCGCCGGAGAGCGTACTCAGCAGCACTGCGGAACACACACACACACACACACACACACACACACACACACACACACACACACACACACACACACACACACACACACACACACACACACACACAGGGACGTTGAGAACGGCTGAATGTTTTCAGAGAAGCACAGCTGTGTGAGCCACGGAGACACTCCAATCCCTTTATTGCCTTTTTTCTATTTTCGGAACTGCAGCAGAACGTCTCTATGAAGCTTCTATAAACCCATTACTGTCAGTTCAAGGAAAACTTATGAGTTTGATGTGAGGTTATAATTAGGGGTGGACAATGTGGCAAAAATATAGCATACTACAACACAGCTTCATTATACACAGCATGCATCATGGAGTTTTGTGTTTCCGTGGTTTAGTGAATTGGAACTGAAAGAGGAAACCCATAAAAAAAAACAAACATCAAAATTAAAAATACAATCATTGTTATTTAATGTTTCACATGCTATACTGAATTTAATGCAACAAACGCTTTATCTGTCTTTGTAACATGCAGTCAGGGTTTAAGTACTGATGATATTCATGATATGCTCAGAAATTGACATATACTGAACATATATTGATAAACCTGGTGCTATGGCCCACTCCTAGTTACAATGATGGAATAATGAGGAAGATGGCATTGCTGGGAAGAATTTCCTGCCTGGAGCTACAGTTGCCCAGCTCAATGGCTTAAATGACCATCTACATTCAGGAAAAGGGAAAAAAAAAACAAAACAAAACAAAATAAAACAAAAAAACATTCAGCTAGGCCTTAGGCTTTGGAGATAATACACTATACACAATAACTATTAAAATGAAATCAGATCGTATTTTGTAATAACAACAATGCTGTACTGCTCCTTTAACTTTGATCAACTATTACTTTAGTACACTAGATGGTGATGCGTGCCAGAAAAGCCTAGCCATTCAGTCAAAGAGACAAGCCACATAGCAGAGTTAATCATTTTCTAGGGATGCACCAATACTGACTCATTTCCTTGAACTAAATCTCATAAAATTGCCCCAATAGCAATGTATGGCACCAGCTATTAACAAATGGCTCAAGCTCTCACAGTCAAGCCTGCTCGTATTGTGGCAGTCGAACACAAAGTTGTTTGTCACTTTAAACATTCCCACCAGGAATAAACTGTGCTTTTAGCCCATTTTTAAACACAAACAAAATACACAAACACAATCACAACCACTTCCCCAAAGTGGCTGAAGACATGTAGGCTAGCAAAATGGAGGTGAAAAAGTCAACATTTGTGAACTACATACATACACAGACTTTGCTTGGCTAAATAGAATTATAAGGTAAAAACGCTAATATGCTGATTTTTTAAGCTCTGTAAAATAGACTACATGGAAATCATATTGTCCTATTGTTGATATACCTCAGTGCACAGTGTGGCTAGCTGAGCTGCTGTAACTCTGTTTCTCAGCATGTTTGCTCAGTACTCGGTGCCCAGCATGTTATTTTGAATGAATCAGGTTTATTCATTATTTTCCATAGATGAAACTCTGCAGGGGAAACATAGCCTGTCAGTCGGACAGAGTGTTTTCATACAGCATAGGCTTTGTATGGACACAATGGCCTATTCAAACACCAAACAACAATACTGGTTGGCTTTAGAAGACATTTAACTACAGCTCAACCAGCCAATCAAAAACTTTAATAAGATGTGAAACTTCAAAAGTGAGCTCCTCCGATGTCATTTTTGATGCCACTGTAGTATAGAGAAAGAAATGCATGAGGAGCATGGATCAAAACTATAAAACATACTTTACTTACAGCTGTACCAAAGCATATTCCTGGGAACAAAACCTGCTGTTCTCCTTTGAACACTGCCGTACTGACGGCATCCACAACACTCAAAAAGATATACAGTCACATATTATGATGTAAATTATCATAATAATGATAAATATTGTCATATTGCTCAGCTATATTTCTGACCATATTTTATAGCCCTCCTTCCATCAGGGAAACTCAGAGTCTGCTGTACTTCTGACCGTATGGTGAGAGTCATGTTAGCTTGAGCCTTTCTGTTACGCTACAGGGGCACAGGGCTAATTTACTGGAGGCTTCGGGGCGGTGCCAGAGGCTTGAGAGGCATTACAGCCAGGCGTCGAAAGGATTTGGGGCTAGTAGAGTCCCACAGGAGGTGGACGGGATGGCCCGGATACCCGATTCCCCAACTACGTGAAGAGACAGAGACAGAATAGAGCAAACAATGGCCAGCTCTACCAGGCTTACGGTCGCAAATGTGGTGGATATTTCTGGAGCTCCAGCATTAGCATAACTGTGTTGCTTAATCTGTGTGATTTGCCTTAGATAGTCATGGCGACACAGAGCCCAAAATAACAAAGATGCGCTCGGCTTGTGTAAATATTGGGACATTTCCTCCTCCCTAACTTGCATGACATGTTTGTGAATGAGTAGCAAATGCTTAGCAGAGTCAATCAGGTTGAGCCTTGCTGCTGAAGGACCTGTTTGTTAAATGTGATGTGGGTTGAGTGTGTTTTGTCTGGATACACTTATTTGTCTGTCAGCAGCTCATCGGGGGGATGCGTGTATAACCTCTGACTTCACTGCATGCGGCCAGCCAAGCGCTCACCGTCTCACCGTCGTTTGTGGTGCCACAGGGCTCAATATTAAGCCTAATTTAGTTTTATTTCTGTAGCATTTCTTGCAACTGATTTTGACTCAAAAAGGGGGTTCAACGCCATAAAAGCATGATAAACACTGAGAGGAATCCATAATTTTTGGGCAGCACTGGACAGGGCAGTTATAGCACACATGGTCATCTAATGTCTGAACTTGAGGTATAAAATTATTATGCCTTTCTGTTCCTTATTTCAGTATTGACAGCAAATGTTTAAACCTGATTCAATGAGTATGAAGCTCGATGCTGAGGGATGTGTTTGTTGAATGAGACTCCTGGTACTTATGAGTGTGTTTTGTCTGGATGCACTCATTTGACTGTCAGCAGCTCAATAACAGAATGTGTCTCTATCACCTGACCTCACCACATGCGGCCAGTCAAATGCTTGCCGTCTTTTAATCTTCATGCTTCGAGTGCCACAGGATTCAATATTCAGACCAACTTGGTTTTATTTCAATTAGTCTATTTAAAACAGATTTTGTATCAAAAATGAGACTCAAGAGAATAACAGGAATAATTAAGGAATAATAGGAATAATGAGACTCAAAGGAATAAGTTCACACTACGTTTGACTGATACACAATAAAACAGCAAGTGTGTGATGAGCAAATCATGCCATTTGCATGGTGCTATGCTTCCACTATTATGTTACAATCAAGATTTTTTACCATTACACCACAAAAGTATTGTGCAAATATCAGAGACCACCCCAGATTTCCTGTCAAAACAAGTTATTCATTTTTCAAGGGATTAAAGATTTTTTAAGGAAAAAACTATAATATAAAAGTGAGAAAGATAGTTGACCATGCAAGACCTAGTAGACCACCAAAACTGTCCCCAACAGATGAACAGCTCTCAAAAAATGGGCTGGCCACCCCATAGCCCAGACCTCAACATCACTGGATGCTTTTGGGGTCAATTGGATCATGAGAAGCAGAAAATGCAACCACATTCTGAGAGTGGTCTGCATATTTTTGATGACATATGTTCTTCATATATTATGAATAACTTCTACTTAATAGCTTTTGTGCAGTACTGCACACCTTTAATCTAAAAGGCATGATGTCACAGCAGACAGGGTAGAACCCAAGACTTTACCCTCAGCTGGGCACATCGCCAGTCCACCTCTATTCCTCTTAATCTTACACACACTCCACTGACTGCCAACTCGAACCCAAAATTCTATTTCTAAAATAAAAATTGGCCAGACTAATATCCAAAGTTTCAGCACTTCAAGTACTCAACACAATTAGTGCAATTACCCAGAACCTTCATTATCTGAGACATGCAAAGGCTGTTGTGTAAAAAGTGCTACCCTCAAAATAAGATAACACCCCAACGCTCCATTCTGCTGAGGCAAGTTCAAGTTTAATTTGTTCCAAATTCATGATTATCTAAGATCAGATAAGAAACTGCCTCAGTCACCTAAATGAAATTCAGCTCATGGAGTGGAACTAACCAGAACCCTGACCCTTAGCCATAATCAACCCTAGTACTGGAGTCTGAAAATCATTTTGAGTGAATAACCACACACTGTAGGTCCAACAGTATCTAGGCTTTTCTTATTAGTAAGTTGAGCTAATTTAATATGTACCTATTGCTGACACAGGTGTCCCCATTATGGAAAGCAGTTGTGAGGGCGACCTGCAGGCCGAGGTAAGCTCGGTCACAGCCGAGCTGCAGAAAGTGGAGCAGAGAGACTGAAAAGCTAATGATACATGCAGCAGGTTAGTGTTCAATTAATACTGACAATATGCATATGTTGAGAAAAGCACAGCGTCTTGTGACAGTTTAGTACAATAATAATAATAATAATAATAATAATAATAATAATAATAATAATAATAAGGCAGTTGTGGGCTGGAGGTTAGGGAACCAGCCCTGTAACCGGAAGGTTGCCGGTGCGATCCCCTCGGCTTACAATCCATGACTGAAGTGCCTTGAGCATGGCACCTAACCCCCAATTACTCCCCGGACGCTGTGGATAGGTGTGTGTTCACTAGTGTGCATGCATGTGGGTGTTTCACTGCCCAGATGGGTTAAATGCAGAGGTCTAATTCCACAGTTGGCAAAAATCATACGGTCATACGTCCAAATCTAATTTTGGTCCTGTCCAAACATGAGGAGGACTATCCTAGAAGCCACTCAACGGGTATCGTGCTTGGCTCGTGCAACCTGTCCTCCCTGGATCACAGTTCAGAGGAAAACTGGAAAACCAAGTCTGTGTTCACTTCCCCGCCCTGGACTGCAGCTCTCGATCCGCAGCCTAAAAGGTTGATGATAAGAATGAACTTTGTCTCTCTGGGAGCACACACTCCCAACAGTTGCAGCGCCGGTGGTCCTCGCCTCACAGTTGCCAGAACTCAAGACAACAAACAGGTTTAAAGCTCTGAGCTCCATTATCATTGTTGACAAGTATCACTAAAGCATTTGAGATGATTTATCATACCCGTCATGCCTCCATGGTATGCCAACCTCATATATTTTGCACCAAGCATTTTTAACTGCTCATGTGTGATTTTTCAGGTATCTTTGTTGCATTAGCTACAATGGTCACATGGGAAGCAGCCCTAAGGTGGCCATTTAACATGAAACTTGTTTATTTTGAATTCCATTATTTTTAAAGGCATGTGCTGATGAACGTGCTGTAGTTTAGGCCTCAGTTTTTGTGGCCTTTAAATAGCAAATAGAGAACTGAATATTAATATAAAAACAAACACTTGAGTACTCAAATTATTCAGGCTGATCGAGTGAAGTGAGAACTTATAAATCCTTGCTTGAACGTCCCTGCTGTCGTAATTGCTTGTCACACTAAGGAGGTACTTGAGACATTTCTGCATGGGGCTCCTGCAGCTGAGTCATTACCCCCCTGTCCCCCCCAGCCCCCACCACCACACCCACCCCCAGAGCCTGTTGAAGTAAAAGCATGACTCAGCAGAATACGGCAGCGAGGAGCTCCCCCTGCAGCCGTCCCTGCTCATGACTTTTTAATGCTAAGCTTGGACCCTCATTTATTGCACACGCTCTCTGCCAATACGGCTTTCAATCACAGCGGTGAGGTGTGTAGGGGTGTGCATGTGTTTGTGTGTCTGTGAGGGATTAAAGCACAAATCTTCCCGGTCCTTTGTGCTGTGTGAAAATTTTAGTAGAAATGTTTTGCTGTCTCCTGTAAAGTTACCATTTTGGACATCCTTGTTTTCTTTGGAAAGTGAGGATATGTTTGATGTGAAGGCTTAGAGACTGTAATCTTTACGAACCTGCTTTACCGATTACCTTCTACAACTTCTCTCAGTAACAGCAGTCCTGTTGGAATCAACAGCATAATGCCATAAAACGGTGCCTTCATTTTATTTCTATTGTCGCAACCTGAAGACAAGATGAACAGCTAAAACGGAACTTTTTTGACCAAGTCCTTAATCCAAGTTCATGACAAGACTTCTAAAATTCATAATATTTCTGATGATAGCTGAAAAGTACCTCTAACAATCCATATGTTGTTGGGCAGCACTTGGAAGACTGAATGAACACTTTTTCCAAGCTTAATGTTAGTCTATTCATCATCTGCTGCACAATGGGTTACTGGTCAGAAGTATGGTGCCTGTCACATGATGGTCAAACAATAGATGCATCAGTCTTGCCTATTTGGGTTCATATGTGGAAATTACAGAGATCCATCATCCTGTATAACTCGGCCATTCAAATTACTGGACATCATCTGGTAAAACTAATCCAGACCGAATAAGGCCCTAGAAATTAGCTTGCTCTGATATCATTACTAGAATTATATAATTATACCAGGCTTATAAAAACTTCAAACATGGCAGATTCATACTGGATTAAAACGAAGCTTGTCTAATCATTCAAATTACAGCACTTTCGCGGGTAAAGCTAACCCAGCTCTAATATGCCTATAGTTAGCCGTCAAAAAACATGACAAATGGACTAACTGATGTTTGACTAAGCAAAGTTTATATTTATCTATATATTTATACAAGCTACACAAGCTTGATGTTGATTGGCTCCATAGGTGCACTGCAATCAGCTCTGCAAGACCCTCAGGCGGCACAGTGCAGATCTTATTATCCATTATGCAGTATCCTTCCGTCAGCTGCAGTAGTCTTTCTATGCTTCCTTTTCTGGAGTAGACAAAAGACACGGTGACCAAACCGTAAAACACTGGCTCTACACCACCGTCTGGTGGAGCTCAGATGTCTCACGATGCTTACGAGACTGTATAATGTTAGAAAGCAGCTATAGTGTATATATCTCCATATCAAAACTTATAATTTACTATTCGATTTTTACTTTCATATCTATTCTGACTTGTCAAAATAATCATATATTCTTAAATATTATTATTAGTATTAAACGTTCCTTTGCTTTGCAATTCAGACACTTAAGTCCGAAGAGTTTCTGACTCTGAATCTTAGAGTTCGAGTGTTCGTGTATATGAGTATCATACATATGAGTGTGTGCGCAGTGGTGCATGCGAGTGGGTTCCGGTCATGGCTTTTTACAGGCTACATATCCTGGCTCTCTGACTCACTCCTTCTAACATGCCTCTTAGGGTCAGTGCAGGCTATACATCAGCAGTAACCAGTTATGACTGCATATTAAAATATGCTGAACCACGCTGGCGAGAGTTCAAAGCTCAAAATGAAAACTGACTTAATTTCATCATCCCGTCGGGGGCAAGTGTAACACCCTGTCCGACGAGCTGTGGCTGGTGGAGAAACAGAAGGGGTGTGTGTGGGGAGGGAAGTGGTAATGGTTCACATGTGTGTAAATATTGGCCAAATATAGACGAGCTGTACAGGATTTCTCCCCTCTTAATTGACCTTTGCAGTACTGACAATCGCAGAAGGCCATAATGTAAGTCCTAATGTGATGTTACTTCATGTTTGCAACTATTGCATTTTTTTCTTTCTATTTTTAATAAATTAATGTCTTTAGTAAGTGAAATGTATGTATGTATGTAGGTATGATAGAGTCAGTATTGTACTAATATCCTTAAAAGCTGCCTCACAGAAAGTTTTTAACCCAAACTTTGTACAAATACATTTTTAATTTTCTACCACTAATGTAATTATAATCCATTAGTGGTAGAGGGGTACATGCAGCATGTGGTTAGACGAAAGAGTCTCTTCTTTTCAGATTTACTATTATTTTACCACCATCATACAAAAACTCAAAAAACATTTTGAGCTTTACTGGCGGTTTTGTATAGTAAATAAAATGGCTGTATTTGAGTTAAATACAATGCCACATTTCACATCCATCCACTGTTAATTTACTCCCATCTCAACAAATAAATTATGCATACGTTTCAGAAAAATCAATGAATTCCCTTTTAATTCCCCTTTATATTGCATTCTGACACCGCACAGCTCTGCTATGCGTCTCTCCTATAGTGTCTCTCAGAGGTCCTGGATAAAGTGTGAAATGGGAAATTTGGGATCAGGACGGACACACGGGTGACAGATTTGGCTCGGTGTTGGGTGATGTGTGCACATCTGAGTGGTTTGGACAGAAACGTGGCCGTGCGTGATTGTTTTGCGGAAATTAGAACGTTCCTACATATTTGCAGGTTGCTCTGACCTTCGGGAAGCTGTGAGAGTGAACAGACCTGGGTGAGGCCAACCATGCTCTGGATAAACCCATTCCCCATCTCTTTCTCCTATTCCCTCTATTTTTCATATTCATATTTCATTATAAAATTGGCTTTATTGGCCTGAATTGTAATGAATGAAAGACCTTAATTAAATGGGCCACTGTCGGCTCTGCTAGGTGTCTGAACTGTTATGGCTACAGTCATGCAAACTGTATATATTCAACGATCAGGCATAACATTCTGACCACCTCCTCATTTCTACACTCATTGACCATTTTATCAGCTCCACTTACTGTATAGCTGCACTTTGTAGTTCTACAGTTACAGACTGTAGTCCATCTGTTTCTCTGATACTTTCTTAGCCCCCTTTTACCCTGTTCTTTACTGGTCAAGACCCCCATGCACCCTCACAGAGCAGGCACTATTTGGGTGGTGGATCATTCTCAGCACTGCAGTAACACTAACAAGGTGGTAATGTGTTGTGCTGCTCTGAGTGGATCAGTGCTGCTGGAGTTTGACCAAGACCTCAGTGTAATGTCTCTGGCATCTACAAGGTGGACAAGTGTCTAATAGAGCAGACAGTGAGAGAACACAGTGTTTAAAAACTCCAGCATTACTGCTGTGTCTGATCCACTTGTACCAGCACAACACATTACCACAATAACGTCAGTCTAACTGCAGCGCTGAGAATGATCCACCACCCAAATAGTACCTGTTCTGTGAGGCTCCATGGGGGTCCTGTACACTGAAGAACAAAGTATGGAGAGAAACACACACACACACACAGAGAGAGAGAGAGAGAGAGAGAGAGAGAGAGAGAGAGAGAGAGAGAGAGAGAGAGAGAGAGAGAGAGAGAGAGAGAGAGAGAGAGAGAGAGAGAGAGAGGTTAGTTTATATGGAAATGCCCTAGGGGGAGTTGTGCTCCAGTAAATTCCTCCCCTCTGAGTCGTGCAATCTTATTATAGAGTATCTCCTATCTGACATGCATTATAGTCTTTGCTGCCGTGCTCACCACCACTACTCTGCCTCAGTCTCTGTACATGGCTTTGACTGTGCCGCTCCACAAACTTCTGTAGCATTTTTACTTGCAGCACTGAGTATTTATCTGTAGTCTCAACTTACACAGTGGCATCTTGGTTCAATGACTCTGAAACTGCTCTGTTCTGTGAAAAGACTTTTAAGACTTCATTAATTTCCTTTCTAAATGAAATGGCGATAAATCAGACATTATTACTTTAACAGGAGCTACTTTGTAGAAAATAAGATACAACATCACCCACTTGCATAAGGATAAGAAAAGTCAAAGGAAAAAAAACAAAAGATAACATAGAGAACTACCCTCTCCTGGGCCTGCATGATGGTGCATATATCTAAACTGTGTGCCTTTGTTTATTTTTGCTTTTCCAGCTCCACCCTGGCACCACCCACTCCTCCATTACTCACACCTGCAGTCGATGCAGGACTCTCATATATACATTTGTTTGCAAAAGCTCTATGTGTCTTCCATGAGTTCCGAGCTGGTTTTCCTTTGTTTGTTTTGACTATGCCTTTTGGAATATGGATGTCTCTGATATGGCCTGTGATTTGACCCCTAACCGTAGGGACGTGTTGGAGTGTTGGACTGCCCTGAATAAAGCCATTTAGCCCTCGCAACCGACCCACGTGTCTCCTACATTAGAGTTTCCACAGCTGGAGCTCAAATACAGAGAAAATGACACTGCTACCAACATGCAAAACACGGTAGACCACCAAATGGTCACCATCAAATAAACAGTACTTAAAAGGGTGTTTCTGTCCACCCTTCTACCGTGAGAGGATAACTCAATGCTATGGGTCTGAAAGCATGTGTAGCTGTCAAAAAGCCAAAGAAAATGGACAAAAACAAAGAACATTTCCAAATCAAACAAGTTGCTGGTGTTCTCGAAACAGAGTCTGGACCTCAATATCATGTTAGGGATAACTCAGACCTTGAGAAGCAGAACATGCAATCAACTTTTAAAACTCAAATATTACTAAGACAAGAATTTTTTTTAAAAAGTATATACTCATTTCGAATTTGGTGCCAACAACATGTTTCAAAAAAGTTGGGACGGGGGCTTGTTTACCACTGTTTCACTATCTCTTCTTGTAACAACACTCTGTAACCATTTGGGAACTGAGGAGACACTGCTGTTGTTTTGAAAGTTAGACGTTTTCTCATTCTTACTTAACATAGCATTTCAGCTGCTCAACAGTTCAGGGTCTCAATTGCCATATTCTTCATTTCATAATGCACTAAATGCTTTCAGTATGTGACAGTCTGGACTGCAGACAGGTCAGTTTAGCACGTGGACTCCTAATATGGAGCAATGTTTTTGTAATACATGCAGAATGTGGTTTGGCACTGTCCTGATGAAATAATCAAGGCCTTCCCTGAAAAAGACGTTGTCTGGATGGCAGAATATGTTGCCGAAACGTATATATCGTTCAGCATTAATGGTGCCTTCAAAGATGTGAATGTCACCCATGCCATGTGCACTAATGCCCCTATACCATCACGAATGCATGCTTTTGAACTGTCCATTGATAAGCTGAGTGGTCTTTATCCCAGATGACACCGTGTCCATGATTTCCAAAAAGAATTTCAAGTGTTCATTCATCAGACCACAGGACACTTTTCCACTTCTCGTCAGTCCATTTTAAATGAGCTCAGGCCCACAGAAGGTGGCAGTGTTTCTGGACCCTGTTTATGTCCAGTTTCTTCTTTGCGTTTTAGAGTTTTAACTTGCATTTGTGGATGCAGAGACAAACTGTTTTCATAGACAGTGGTTTTCAGAAGAGTTCCTGAGCCCATGCATTGACTTGTATGTTGTATGCTTTTTGTCTTGTTGCTGAAAAATTGAGTAACTTGTAGTGGTCATTTTGACTGGAAACCTGTGCACAACACTTTGCATATTGCTAACTAGCAAGCCCCAGTTTGTCAACAAACCATTGCCCTCCTTGAAAAAATATAAAATGACCTACATTCTGGATAAACACAGTATCCTCCCCACTACATAACTGCTATTAATAGGATGTAGAAGTCAAAAACTGATACCAGATCGGCACCATGGGCCCAATCCCCTTGTAGTAGCAGGCTGTGCTAGAGATCAGCCTCATCCCTCTCAGCAGGTGAAACACTGACCTCAAAGACAATCTTTGGAAAGTGTCTTACTCCTTAAGAGCAGATCAAGAAAAGCTTAACTGCCATAATGCTGTTCATCTCATTACCCATTATCTCCTTTGTACGCTCAGTCACTTTAGAGACAGCAGCATGATGATGGGAACCCACACACAATATGACGTGGGTGGAATGTAATCCAATCTGAATAACAAAAGACAAGCAGCATTTGCCTAGATAACCTGCTAAAATATTTCATTAGCTTAAATTGCTCCATATGCTAATACTTTGAGCCAAGTACACAGGCATATTCCAAAAGGCGCACTGGAAAACACATTAGATGCAAGTTTATATGCAGATGGACATGTAGCTGTGTGACCAGAACATCTGCACATACAGAACACATTTAGCATTCACCAATTTATTAGAAACACCTACCTTGTACATCCACTCACTGGCCACTGTATTAGAAACACCTTAAGTACACCACAGGTGTCAACAGGCCATCTTTTGCTGGACAATGTTGCCCTCTACACTATTCATAATTGGTCATACATACTTTTGAGGAGGTGCTCAGCATGACCACAAATATTTGACACTCCCAAGTGGGTTCTGCTGTTTCAGCTTCACCTATTTGTGAACAGGCAACCTATGACAACCTATTTGTCATAACATGCAATCTGGCCAATAAGTCAATGAAATTTCTGCCCTGCTAGAGCTGCCCTAGTCAATGTAAGTGCTGTTATTGTGGAGTGGAAATGTCTAGAAGCATCAACAGCTTAGCCTTGAAGCAATAAGCCACACACATAAGAAACCGAGCTATAGTTTGCTGAAGGGCAACATATATAAAAACTGTCCTCTTTCCTCTCCTATCAAACTACCTCTGGAGGCAACATCAGCACAAAAACGGTTCAAAAAGAGTAGCATGGATTGGATTTCTATGGTGACCACAGCACCTGGCCTGTAAGTGAAAGGACGTTTCAATGCTACAGCATACGGCATTCTAGAAATCTGTGCTTTCAACACTGTGGCAACTGTTTGGGAAAACCCTTTAGTGCAGAGGTCACTAACAGGTGGACCATGGTCCAAGTCCGGACCCAGACACTGTCCTATGTGGACCTGGACCCATAATCGATAAACTATCAAGAATTATTAGATTAAAATAGGACCACCCTGTCGAAAATTAATGTAAATTTTCTAGCCTTTATGGTACCGGTTTAGTGGCCAGGGAGACTCATAGACCAATCAACATGCGTTGTAAATATCACACATGACATTACTCAGCCAATCCGATTACGATGAGCACCGAGGCTCTGAATGAGACACACAGGGGAGGGAAGAGGCGAGAAACAGCACTCAGAGAAGAAAGTGAGAGGGAGGTTATTACAAATTGCGGCCCTAAAAAGAGAAAACTGACAAATATTGTTGAAATATCACTGAACTGCACTTCATTTGATGTGATATTCAGTTGTTGACTGTATAAGATGTTGATTGAACTATTGGCTACTTCAGTTTACAGTATATGGCACTGAGTCATGATGCAAGTTTGACGTTATGATCTTCCAGACCTTTGTTTGAGGATATTTTCTCTGAACTGGACCTTACTGAATTTTAATTAAATACCCCTGCTTTAGTGTTTCACTCTCTGCCTATAGACATGGTTTGCTGAGTTCTGTGTAGAAGAATGAGTCCTGACCTCAATCCCACTGAACAAGTTGGGGATGAACATGAAGGCTGATTGTAATCCAGGCCTTATCGCCCAACATCAGTGCTTTACATCTGAATTCCAAATTCAAAAGGCCTTCCCAGACAAGTGGAGGCTCTTATGTTTTTGGAATGATATGTTCAACGAGCACAAATGAAGATGGCCCAAATGTACCAAATGTACCATTTATCTATGTACTGTATTACTTGGGTGATGGACCCATTCTCAACCCAACAGTCATGCCAGTGGCACAGCAGTGTGTGCAGCTAGGCCAAGTGTGGTCAGACACTCAAACGCGTGCAGCCAAGCAGAGTTTTCTGGTCAGAAACTGTCCATTTATGAAGAGCCAAAGGATAATGCAAAGTTCATCAGAAGGTCCACCGTGTGTAACCATACATCAACATGGTGGATATATAAGTTATGGGCTTCCATTAAAGTGGCTGGTGAGTGTATGGATGTACATGCCTTTCATGTTATTCAGTACAGATGCAAGTCTCTTCGTTAGGCATACTGATGTACATGGCCGGTATGCACATGCATGTGTACATACTGGAAGTGCTGTTAACAGCAGCCTCTATATGAGAAAGCTTGTAAATCAATGTCACACTGAGGGCACACTACTCTAATCTAGCTTTACAATGGAGAAGCCGTTGTCCTCCGTCATCATCCCATCACACATCATGCAGTTCAGGCAGAGCCTGCAGATTTCCTTAGCCATCCATTAATCCATTAAGGGAAGAGGGAGAAATGAGAGACCATTTCAATTCAGTTCACGTTTTGTTTTTTTTTTTTTTTGTCCTGCTTTTACAATAGATTTGTGACAAAGTGCCTTCACAGAGAGCTGGGTCTGGACCCTGATGAGTAGGAGGAGGAAAAAAACTCCTTGAGAAGCTTTGAGGGGGGTGGGGGTGGGGGGTGGAGGGCATCTTTTGCTGAAAGCCCAATATCCGCTTTATTCTAAAGTCAGAGAAAGGGATGAAAGGAGGTTAAAATAAAGTGTCGACACAAGCAAAAACACAGGATTACAAGAGAATTCTAAATTGTTGACCCCAGTAAACTTTTTCCAGGGATGTGGACAAAACCTCAAGTCCGCTTACGCTGCAGTTAATTAATTAACCCTTAAAGGTCTCAAGATGTTCTCGTTTTCGCTCTACTATTGCTCTACTAAACAACAGCGTTACAAAAAAATATTTCCGCAGGGTTACAAATGCAGCAAATTTAGCATTGCCTAAAAGTTTTGGAGTACAATAAATACATCAAATATTGGTTTGTAATATTGGTCAAATCTAAGCATCTGTCCAATGCCAGTACTTGCCAATACTGCTGTGTGAGTGAGTCATTGTGAAATAACATCACGGCTGTGATTTGGTCACCGTAGATCATCACAGCAGTGATGTTATAGCGATAACACACAACTTTGAGTGTTCTGCTGCTTTTACACAATGGTTACATACAAAAAGTAAGAAATTAATAAACTGGGATGTGAACGTGGCGTTTAATTTGTTTTAATCTTCGCAGTTCCTTCCTTCAAATTACACTTCCTTAACAAGCAGCTTGTTGCTACAGAGTAATGAGCTCCGCCCACTCACCGCACAGTCGGCAGTTAGTTCTCCAGCTCCTTACGCTAAATTCCCAAATTGCCGTCACCACTGAGCAGCTTTTTTGGTTTTTATTGCACGAGTTTTATGGCTCAGTCTGATTTGGTCAGACTCTGAAGATCAGACTACACATTTGGTGAATGGTATTGGGTTCATTTCTGGCTGATTCCAAGTTGTTTAGCTGTCAGCAGCTGTGACAGAAAAGCTGCTCAGTGGTGATGACAGTTTAGGAATTTAGTGTCGTCTCATCTTCAGAGTCAGACCAGATCGACTGTCGGTCAAATGTGATCTTAAAAGTGTCCGTTTTCTGTTTGTGGCAAAGTAAGAAGTAAAAACGTTCAAATGGCTTGAACGTCTCCTACAGCTGTCAAAGTCGTTGCTTAGCAACGGCGTCTCAGCGGAGTGATACAGTATTTGTGAAAAACTTGTGATGTTACGGCGAAATATCAGCACGATCAGAACGCCTCTCAATCAGCTTGCATGGTGGAACTGTGGTATAATCTGAAATTGCACATGCCCAGTTATCACACATTTAAATGTAAATTTAGTTATATAACAATCTACAATTATATTAAATTTGCATTCGGTAATAACAGGTCTGAGTCTGCACTTCCCACGTTTTCAATTCTTTCAATGTCAATGTGTCATTTTCTTTACACAAAGGTTTTCATCAAATGTAAATCATAGCAAAATATCTCGTCTGAAAGAACAAACATGGCATGGATTGAAAGCTTAAAATCAACACTTTGAACACAAAGTTTTTAACACCTCAGTGTCACTGCTGGACTGAGAACAGCCCATCAACCAAAAATATCCAGCCAACAGCGTCCTGTGACCACTGATGAAGGACTAGAGGATACAAACTGCAGCAAAAGATGAGTTACCGTCTGTGAATTTACATCTACAATGTGGTAGGGGTGTCTAATAGAGTGGACAGTGAGTGGACACAGTGTTTAAAAACTCCAGCAACACTGCTGGGTCTGATCCACTCTTACCAGCACAACACACACTAACACACCACCACCATGTCAGTGTTACAGCAGTGCTGAGAATTATGCACCACCCAAATGATATCTGCTCTATAGTAGCCCTGACCATTAAGGAACAGATAAAAGGGGGCTAACAAAGTATGAGAGAAACAGACGGACTACAGTCTGTAACTGTAGAACTACAAAGAGCCCCTATAAGGTAAGTGGAGATGATCAAATGGACAAAGAGTGTGGAAACAAGGAAGTGGCCGGTTGGTCAGTATCCACACACTCACATCTTTCCCATTGTTCTGTGTGTATGTGTGTGTGTGTGTGTGTGTGTGTGTGTGTGTGTGTGTGTGTGTGTGTGTGTGTGTGACTGGAGGCCACTCTTTGATGGGATAAAGTCCAATAATCCTTGAGTCACGACTGGTGACCAAGAAGCCCCGACTGCTGACAAAGAGCTTCTTCATGCTGCACCAGCATCACTTCACACTCACAAACACACACATAGATGTCTGTGTATGTGAGGAGAGTTCAGACTGAGAATATCTGTCCACCCCACCTGAACCACATCAAGAGCTGCGTCCAGAGCAGAGACATGCCTGACAAAATCCTATCTGACGCTGACCTGAACTGGCCTTTTATTGCTTAAAACATAAAGTAAGACCTCCCATTTCTAATAGTAGTGTGGTAGGGCTGAATGATTTGGGGAAAATTCTGAAAAGTGATTTAAATCCTTAAGACTTTTGAGAAATTAAAGTCCAAACCAAGTGTTTTTGCCAAGAAGACATATATTCACTTTTTCTGGCTGATCCACTCAGACCAGCATAACACACACTAACACACCACCATCACATCAGTGTTACTGCAGTCCTGAGAATGATCAACCACCCAAATAGTACCTGCTCTGTGAGGGTCCATGGGGGTCCTGACCACTGAAGAACAGGGTAAAAGGTGGCTAACAAAGTATCAGAGAAACAGATGGACTACAGTCTGTAACTGTAGAACTACAAAGTGCCCCTATACAGTAAGTGGAGCTGATAAAATGGACAATGAGTGTAGAAACAAGGAGGTGGTCATGATGTTATGCCTGATAGTTGTACAAGCACAACTAAAATCCAATCATAATCAGATTTCGGCATTTATCCAGATGATTCAGATGATTATCTAAACAGCATATTTTTTTTTTAGATCAGAGTAAGGTCTAGAAATCTGATTAAGAAATCCGATAACTTGGATTTTATTTCAGTAATCAGATTTCTTAGCATATACTCTTACTCTGATTTCTTTCATTTATCTCAGTCTGCACATGCGCAAAAACACAAGGCGGTGCTGGAATTAAGCGAGCAGCAAAACACTTTTGGAGCAACACTGAAACCAACTACATGCTTGACAAAACTAAGGACTTAAATATTCTTCATCTTTAAGATGATTTGTGTTCATTTTCTCAGGCTTTTTTCATAATCATAGTCTGTTAACATGAGTTGGTGAATCCAACATGCCAGTTTTGAAAATAAATTGGAAGTAAAGAGAAACTATTTAAAAAATAAAGAGAAACTCTAAATAAAGTAGCAAAGCAGGATGAACATTGTTAAATGTAGGTGGGCTGAGAAATTAAGCATGAAGCTTGAACCCAACCTGAGCCCAAAACAAATCTAAGAAATGACGCCCGAGCCTGAAATTAGCAGTCGGGTCCTGTTGGGTTCGGACAAAAAGACTGAAGCACTAGTGTGTCCATGTGAGAGAGTCTGAATCCTCTTTGAGCCTCTGCGGACTCCAAAAAAGAAGTCAAACGTTTCTAAGTAATTGCCGTCCATCACAGTGTGGAAAACAGTATAATCTTCACTGAGAGTCCTGGAGCTCAATAAAGCTCAATAATCCTCTGAGCTTGGAGAGGAGGAAACGGAAGATGAGAGGACAGCAGGAGAGAGAGAAGGAGAGAAACAAAGAGGAGGAGAAGGAAGATGACGAGAAGCATCGCATGCAGAAGAAACAACAGAAACTGAGAGGAAACAGTGGAAAAAGATGAGAAGAAGGTGCTGGCAGAAGAGGAAAGAAGATAAATAGAAAAGATGAAATGCAAACAGAAGAGAAAGAGCAGGAAGACAAATAGAAAGGTACTGTAGACTGAAGAGAAAGAAAGAGAAACACAAACAGATGAACAGAGGGAAGATGAGAGGAGAAGGATTGCAGGCAGACAAGAGAGAGAGAGAAAAAGATGAAGCGCAAAGAGAAGAAAGAGCAGGAAGGCAAGAAGAAAAGGACTGTAGACTGAAGAGAAAGAAAAAGAGATAAATGAACGGAGGGAAGATGAGAGGAGAAGGACTGCAGGCAAGAGAGAAAAAGAGAAAAGGAAAGAAAAAAAGAAGCGCAGACAGAAGAAAGAGAAAGAGCAGAAAGATGAGAAGGATTGTAGGTAAGAGAAAGAAACTCAGAAAGACAAGGACAGAAAGAGGAAGACAAACAGGAGACTAAGAAAATAAAAAGGTGGGAGGAGAAGAAGGGAGCGGTATACAGAGAAAGAAAGAAGAACGACAGAGTGAAGGACAGCAGGGACTGTAGCTGTGGAGTGTGAAGGCTTTAGCGCTAATGGTGGATGGGCGTGAATAATTGAGGTTTCTACTCAGAGCGTCGGCCTCCAGCTTCATTACACACAGAAACATCGCAAAGCATTTAACAGCAGAGTCCAGTCGCACTCCAGCTCACTCCTCCCACCCTCCCAACAACTAACAACAGCCATGAGTCACCTTTCTTTTCCATCACTTCATCTTTCCTTAATTCAACCACCAACTTCTCATACGCTCCCCAAGCCTAGCTCCAGCTCTCAGGGAGGTAATATGTTGAAAGACTGAATTTTCCTCAAAGTGACTCAAAATTTGAATCAATAAAGCAGAAAACACATTCACTGAGCCACAATCCCTGACAGCAAGAGGGCAGTGGTCCACTGGTGGCCAGTTTTGGTCGTAGTGTTTTGCTCAGTGTTTCCTGGTTGGCCCAGGAAAACCTGTTTTCAAGCAGAGGTCTAGACAAAATTCCACTCATCACTCATTTCCCACTCACAATCAATTTGACTTATTTTTCCATCCTTCTTTTCTTTAGTTATACTTTGTAAAAAGTTTTATACATCATCTCAAATCCTGCACAGTTTCAGCAACAACTTTTCTATAAAATTATTTTACATCAGGCCTAGTTATTATTTTTTTTTATCTCTTAGTTGTTTGTAACATCTGCGATGGACTGGTGACCTGTCCAGGGTGTATCCTGCCTTCCGCCCGAAGACTGCTGGGATAGGCTCCAGCACCCCCCCGCGACCCTGACGGAGAAGCGGCTTAGAAAATGGATGGATGGATGGATGGATGGATGTTTTTAACATTTGTCTAAGTTTATGTTCCCCAATAAAAGTCTCAAAATTTAGAAGTCACTAGATAGTCACCAGATAATGTCAACCTGGGGGTCATTTATTCTGCTAATTCTAATGTTAGTTACAACACTTACACAACCATTCATGTAACCATTCATGGCCACTAAATGCACATTCGGAATTTGTAAAGAGTTCACTATGGTTATGTTTGCTATGTAGCCACCCATTTGTATTCTGGCCCAGAATACAGCTGGGTCCCCGGCCCAGATCTGTCTCACTCACTATAAAGTGAGTAGAACTAAAGGATATGGCCCAAATCTGGCCTAACTACATTGTTGGTACACACCAGAATTGTCCAACAGATGTAGACACAAGGGAAAAAGTTATGAAGCTGTCCAGAAATTTCCAAGAATGCCTGGATATGCCTGGTTGTGCCATCAGGCACTTAAAAAGCACTGTGCCAGGCCGTGCTGTGCCATAATGAGATTTGTCTGCCACCGTACTGCTTTCATATTACTGAACATACAGATACCAAACTTTGGATAAACTCTGATAACTGAAAAGATGAGTTTGTGCTGATTGAGAGAACAATTAATCTCTTCATGACAAAAGTCATGGTTAAAAATATAAGGTCACTTTATACCACTCAGACCTTTAGGTCCTCAGGGGTTAAAGAAACCTGCCGGTCCTCCATGGCAGTAGTGAACAGACGTGGTCCAGCTACATCAGAGCAATATTTTTTTGATGTCTGTATAAATTGCGTAAAAAATGGTTGTTATTTCTGGTTAACGGTCTGCTTTTCCTTACTGGAAAAATGTCCCACATTTCAAAATAACTACACAGCCTTTCCCAAATGCCACTTCACTTCCTCTCTCTCTCTCTCTCTCTCTCTCTCTCTCTCTCTCTCTCTCTCTCCTTGTAAACCTTCCATCACAGCCTGATGACAAAATGGAAAAGAAGCAAAAGGCAGCAAATCCACACACACACACCCACACACACACAAAGCACCACACCCACACTTTCGCTCAAAGCTGATTTGTCATTTCAGAACGAATGCTCGACATTTAAATTTTAATTATGCCCATGAATCTTCAAGCGTTGTGTGGCTCTTGGAGGCTAATCGGATGAGTGGATAAAAAAAAAAACCTCCAAAACGGTTCAGCAGCTGCCACCAGACGAGGTGCTCTTTCATGGGACTTAACCATCGCTTCCCAAATCCCCGAGCTGGACATTCAGCTTTCTGGCAGGCAGGAGTCATAAGAGTGAGAGAGAGGCGGTGTTGCTGGTGTCCTGACGTAATATATACAAGCCAGATTGTAGTAGAATTTCCCTTATCTGTCAACCCCATGAAGCACTTAACTCTATACTAAAGATAGTATTGTTCTGCTACACATTCAATTCACATTACATGATTATGCGAATGCAATTGCTATTACAAAGCTAATTACACAGCAATACATGTATATACACTCATATACAGACATTCTGTATTGACAGGTTCAGTCTGCACTTCCAAATATCAATTTTTTAATTTTTACCCAATTTCTCCACTTGCTTTAATGATTAAATGCATAATAGCAATGCTTCATTAATTAAAACACTGAAGTGCCTATAAATATGCATCACACACAGCAGTCAACCAGTAGCTGATCGCACTTAAAGGTTTGAAATCTTTTTTTTTATATTCTATGACTTAAATATGTATTAAGTTCTCTAAACTAGACAAAACAAGCATACTCGTTTATGGGTGTTACCAGTTCTCATTGGTGTTACACATAAGAAAAGTAACACCAGTGACATGTTTCATTTTTTGACTTCAGCTAAAAGCTTGATATGAAATCTTGAGCTAAATGAGAAACTTCCTGAGAACTAAAGGACACAGTGGACTCACCATGCGACTTTCCTCATAGATCCTCAGAAAATAGGTAAAAAGAAGTCATGTGATGTCATCAGTGTGATTTTTATTTCAAAATAGGAGATTTTTGTAATTAAAATACCAGAAAACTGTTTTTTTTTTCTTTCTTCCAAATATAGCCTCAGTCTTTAAACCTGACTGTGAGGAAGGGCTCTTCTGTGGTCCTTGGAATTCTATACGATATATTTAAAAACGAATATTGCTAAATAGATGGTTGGAGTGAAATTGTTAAACTAACTTGTTTTATTTTAAAATATGAATAAATTGTAACATGCTTTTTAAGTGTAAATGCTAGGGACACAAAATGGATGTTTCTGTAGAATGACCCATATGTTTCATACAGTATTTCAAGTATTTTGGCAACAACAACAAGTTGTTCAGTGACCTGTTTATTTACAGGCATATTTGGTCAAATTGTTGTCCGCTCTTATCCATAAGGAATCTCATCCATGCTAACAACTTTCAAACAGATCCTACTCAAACTGTAACATGATATATTCAAAAATCTTAAATGTGTAGTCTAATATTAACATTTAGGTTGAAATAAGAAGCTGGGGGGTAAGTTGGGATGTTTGGGGAATATCAACTTATTTGAGACATAAGAGCAAGTAAGTAAGCAAAATATATTTGCCCTTATTAATCAAAGTTTATAGTCAAATCTGATTGAAAAATAGCCACACGTAAACATCACTGTTTTGCTGTTCGTCTTTGATCTGTAAAGATCAGACTCATGTCTGGTAGGAGTGCATGCTAATTTGGGCGTAATAGTTTAGCAACCTGACAACGCTGGTATAAACAAATGCTGCAATTATTCTTCATTCAATTTCAAGACATTTCACACCAGACACGGTAACTAAGCAGCATGATGTGCAATAAGTTAAGTGATACTTTTTTAATCCCACAAACGGGGAAATTCCACCTCCGCATTTAACCCATCCGTGAAGTGAAACACCACATACACACTAGAGAATACACACATACACACATACACACACACACACACACACACACACACACACACACACACACACACACACACACACACAAGTGAGCACACTTGCCCGGAGCCCTATCCACGGCACCTGGGGAGCAGTTGGGGGTTGGGTGTCTTGCTCAAGGACACCTCAGTCATGGACTGTCGGTGCTGAGGATCGAACCGGCAACCTTCCAGTCACAGGGCCAGTTCCCTAACCTCCAGCCCACGACTGCCCCCAATACGCTCCTATATTAATCAATGATCAATGTAGTCTTTCACAACGGAAGAACGGGTCATGGGGCACCGCAACGATAACACACACGAAGCAAAAAAGAAAAAAAAAAAAAACACTTTGGATCCATCTTTTGCAATAACAGTAAACAAATGCAATGTCTATGCTAGAAAATACAATTCAGGCTAATAAATCGACAAATCTAGTTTAAACTCTGACAAGGTGACTGAAATCCCTTGAGTAGGTTAACGTTGTGAACACACAAAGCTACATAACCTGGTGAGAAAGTCTGCAACAGTCAAGGCAGCTAGGCATCATCTACATAAAGTTTTTATGAGTAATAAACGGACAACACAGACTTTTGCATTACATTGAAAAGATAACAAACAGCACCTGCACTGGCTTTGCTGAGTCTGGTGTAAAATGAGCATTGCGAAGTGGATGTGGATTGCATCTGGTGTGAAACACACATTACACAGTGCTTTTGCTTTACTCTCCTGACACTGTCCAAACGAAAAATGACTGAAATACACAGCCAGTGCAGAGTACATATACTCACACTGCCATAATATAGCATTTAAATATTTTACTTTAGGTAAATTATCACACTATACAGTTACACACATATACTAAACAGTTATTATTTTACCAGTATAAAGTTAGGGTGTGCTTTGCGTAAATGACATGTAAATGAGATACTTTTGGGCTGGCACTTGATTTCACGCACTTGAGTTGGTCATCATTTGCGCTCAGATCTCTGCTTGTGCACCATATTACACACAGCATTGAAATACATCAAATCTGAAGTCTTTTGTACGTAAATTTGATGAATGAATAAAGGACCAATGTCTTTTTTTTTTATCAATTGAATGCAATTTTTTCATATGGTTTGGCATATTTGAAACACAGGGGATCCTGGTCATGCCAACGATGTAAGTCTAAAGAAAACGCCACAGTGAGCTGAATGAGCAGAGACTGAGTGAACGTTACTGAAATGCTGTGGCCACAGCTGAAAAAATGGACACCGAAAGGAGGCAATGGTTTGGCCTGAGACAAGAGCTCCTCTCTTCTCTGTTTGAGACCCTGTTTGTTTTGGCAAGCTGTTAACTCAAGTGTGTGCATGAAAGAGAGTGTGAGTGCGTGGGCGGGTGCAATATGGCTGTACGTAGGCGTGTGGACGTTAAAAGGGCACAGAGACCCACCAGCAAAACACTCATACACATACACGCACACTCTGGCCTTCAGTCCAAAGCCATTCCTGATGGTTCAACCATTTATGTGCAGAGCAGGAATCCATCCAGAGGGCCATTTGGATTCTGATTTGTGATTTGGAGCAGATCAGTGTGTGTGTGTGTGTGTGTGCGCGCGCGTGTGTGCCGTGATGAAATACCAAACACATAATTTGAAAGATATAGTTCAGTGATTCCACATGTCAAAAGAAAACAATAGTCCAATCCCGCCTCAGTGCTGGACGAATCACATTTGTTTGAGTGCTGTAGGAAAACTGGAAAAAACCCTTCCAGTTTTCCAGGATTTGCTTTCACTGTGAATGTAACTGGTTATTTTCTCTGGCAAAAGTGCTCTGTGAAATGTGAAGGAAACGGTGGGCTTCTTGCGTGAAGGGAAAAGCACTGGTGTTTCAAACACACAAACAGGTATGCACACATACACACGCTTAAACGTCCACGTCTCAGCTGAGTTCAGCTTTTTTGCTTGACCCTGTCATCCAAACAGATGGTATGGCCTTTGAGAAGGAGAGTGCGAGAGAGAGAGAGTGAGAGAGCGTGAGAGCTAGAGAGAGAGAAATACTCACCTTGATTCCCTGTAGAATCACAGCTAAAACAGGCACAGGTACAGTTGAACTAAGCACCACTGCACTACGCTATTAAATGCTCTCTCTCTCATATATATTAAATACACACCAATCAGGAATAACATCATGACCACCTCCTTGTTTCTACACTCATTTCCCATTTTATCAGCTCCACTTACTGTATAGCTGCACTTTGTAGTTCTACAGTTACAGACTGTAGTCCATCTGTTTCTCTGATACTTTCTTAGCCCCCTTTTACCCTGTTCTTCAGTGGTCAGGACCCCTCTGGACCCTCCCTCTGGTTGGTGGATCATTCTCAGCAGTGCAGTAACACCGACGTGGTGGTGTGTTAGTTTGTGTTGTGCTGGTATGAATGGATCAGACACAGCAGTGCTGCTCAAGTTTTAAACACTGTCCACTCACTGTCCACTCTATTAGATGCACTTGTATTGTTGCTCCACCCTGTAGATGTAAAGCCAGAGACAATAGCTCATCTCTTGCTGTACAGTATGGGCTGACGACTGAAGAACAGAGTAAAAGGGGGCTAATAAAGTATCAGAGAAACAGATGGACTACAGTCTGTAACTGTAGAACTACAAAGTGCTCCTATACAATAAGTGGAGCTGATGAAATAGACAATGAGCGTAGAAACAAGGAGGTCATAATGTTATGCCTGATTGGTGTATATCAAATATAGTATGCCTTAATTTCCCTGTCATCTTTTTATGTCACATATAATGTATTGCTTTGCTGTAGTCATGTCATTTATGTTTACTGTTCCGGGGTTACACATCTACAGTGGTGGAGTTCAAGTGGTCATGTGTTAAGCTGGTCTTTGAAATAAGCCCTGCTGATTCACTGTGCTTCTAACACTCACCTCAGTCACAAACCCTCCACAAAGCTATACAGAAGAGAATCAATTAGTCCTGCAGGCCATGTGCCTTCTTGCAGTGATAACATCTCCAGATAACCATGACAACTTTGAGGGCAAATGTGGGAACAAACACTGCATGTTTCATAAACCAGGGGTATGCAACCCTGGTCCTGGAAATCTACTACCAAGAATTTAGCTCCAACCCCAATTTCACAAATCTGATTTAGGTTAAGAAGACCTTCAGAGGTGCCAGATAAGTTGGATCTTAACTCTGCAGGGTGGTAGACCTCCAGCACCAGGATAGGGTACCCATGTTCTAAACCCATCCAGCACCTTGTAAAGGAACTCGAGGTTGTCCAATGGATAAGAAGCTTGTTTTTATCCCATGGATGAAGAGCCCCACCCAAAACTCCAAACTGACAAGTGTGTGGAGAACACATCACATGCAGTAAAGCATAAGCATTAACCTTGGCAAGCACCTGAAGTTAAGTTTGCCCCTTGATCCCTGACCTTGCAAGGGGGGGCGGGGGTCTACGCGTAGCCACTCAAGAAGCATCAACACACCTCTCAAATGCACCAGTTTTTGTGCTTGCACGTTTAAACCAGATCGTGGAATGCCCTTCGCATTACAAATACATAAACTGGTTCTTTTGATCTAAGCAATAGTGCAGAGCGTAAGGAGAAAAGAAAACCATCTGATGCCTCAAAAGCCTTACACTCTTCGGCCGAACGTTTTCCATGACTCATCGAAAGAGCTGAATGTATTAGTCCTGAGAAAAATGGCCCAAATTACTGACACAGACCTTTCTGCCTTCCACTTCTACCTGACACTGTGAGCTGTCTCTCCCCCGAGCTGTGACACAGAATGGAGAACCATGTCCCTCATCTCCTTACAGATTCTAATCTCTATTTGTTACTCTATCTTTTGAGCTATTCATTGTTGGAGCCAAACGGGTACACTGACATCCCTCGATCAATACTTAATAAGCTTTTGGGCAGCGTGTCCCATTTTGCTGCAATCTGCAATTTTTTTTTAACACCCATTAGGTGGGAAATACAGCTGACGAGGTGCACGATGCAGTGACACGGAATGTATCGGAGTCCTGCGGCCGCAGGTGATGGATGCGTCGTAATAGCCCACAACTGACGTGAATGAGAAATACAGTCTGCCTTTTGGCTCCAACCTTTTATTGAATGTAATTTAATCGTCGAGAGGTTTTAAAAGCCCACCTCTGGCCCTGAGATTGAGGATGGAAGGGGGCAATAAAAAGGACCAGTAAATACAAAGGATGGTGACGTGTAAAACTACTACAAATTGAAAATAAGCCCCGAGCTTCATATTCTGTTCTGAGCAGTTGCACAGCCACTGGTGCCTAAAGTGTTGGATGTACTTAACTTCTCTAATCTGAACAGATTGTGAAAAAACTGGGCATCTCACTTTCTAGATTTTCCTTTTTCTGAAAAAAATTAGGACCGCACGCTAAACAACCAGGGATCACTACAATTTTGAACCCACACAAAGAATGTGCTCTCCTAGGAGACACCAATTACAAAAAGGTACGCAAACTTGTACAGTGTTTTTTTTCCACCATTTACAGGCTCTAACTTTTGTTCAGTGTTGCTGCCATCATAACGCTGAATGATGGCGCATGCCCAGTGGGGAAAAAAAGCACATAAACTCTGATCTGAGCATCACAGTAAGGTCACATGGCCACAAATCAGATACGTATCCAATCTAGGACAGCATACGAAAGTGGATCAGGTCAGATTTGAAAAGATCAGATTTCCATGTCCACACAGCCCAGAAAACACCAGATCTGAGTCACATTAGGGCAAAAAAATCAGATTCGTGCCACTTTAATCTAGCAATGTGATTTTGTGTCAGTGGTCAGCACACACATGAGATTACATATAGATTTCAGTAGAACAAAATCAAACATTTCATATTCTTCAACTGACCAGACAGTAGATTTTCTGTGCCAACCATCAACTCAGACTGTTCCAAAATGTATAGACTATAGGCCCAGCCAGCACAGATTGATCCCTGACTGTGAATCAGGGCAAGAACTGAGGCAGAACCCATGAAATACAACCCATCTTTTGAGGAATAGGTGTGATCCGAACATTTCAACACTGCTTGTCTGATTTCATGCTGGGCAGAAACAACTGTGGGTCCGCTGGCGCATGCAGCTCTTGTTTTGACTGCAGTCTCAATATTGTTATATAACTGCGAGGGCCCTTACCACCCATCATCCTCACTGTCTGAGAATGTAACATACTCAAGAGCAGCGGTCAATCCGTGGCCTATCAGTCATTTAACTTTAACCATTTTTAGCCAATAGAGTCTCTAGAACTGTTTGTTATAGAGGGTTCATTCTGGGTGACACAAAGGGAGTTGCTATGTGTCAGCAGTGAGGAGCTGGCCCTTGCCAGTGCAAGGCTGGGTGGAATAACAACAGAACCAGTCAGCGCCCTTGCTGCCCTTTTCACTGGCTAATTAGAAACAGACGGAACGCTGACTCCCCTGTCCGATAATATGCAGCGTGTAGCATGTTGACATTTTAGAACCACTCATCTTGGTGAGCTTTTTTAATCTCCCAGCTAAGCAGATCGGAAAGGGTCACCTGAAACAAGACAGCTGGACAATGTACTGGCACGCATGGTTAAAGAAATGCAAGCCAGTTAGCCCTGGTCAGGAAAGTCACATTGGCAGCAGCCTTTCTCCCATAGGTGAGCTCTCGTCTTTTGTTTAAGGCTTATACAGGACAATGATTTGACAGCAATGTGATACAGAGGGGCAGCGTAACAGCCAAGACCAGTGACTTGTCCCATTAAAGCAGAGGGGGTCATTAACCAAGCATCTTACCATCTGTCCTACCAACCGCTCTGGCCAATCTCACTTGCAGTTTTTGCAATTATTAAAGATATTTCCATATAAGACACTGAGATCCATCATCATCCCACATCCCACTGTACTCTACTCTCCCATCCATATGAAATTCCTGCAGTACCCCACCTTTCCTCCTAAAAAACTTGTGTTTTCCTCCAGAGAAGTAGTTTCTCCTTTGAGTTGGCTGAAGTTGGCTCCCCCTCCCCTTCCTTGGCCTTGATAAGGAAAGCCCACGTGGGCACATCCGGGGGAAGAAAGAAGAGGAGATTGAAACCAGATGAATGAAGCGGTGGAGCGACGGGTGTGGCAGGCCCATATTTCACTCCCTAAAGGCTGATTAAAAGGCCAGGCCAAGACTCTCGTGTTCCAGGCCTGGCCACTGCACTTTGACTGATGCCTCTGGCTCTCATACTCCACTCAAGCCCTGCTAGCAAGCCAGAACACACTCACTCCCTCTCCCCTTCTCTCTCTTGCTTTTTATCTATCTGTCCCTCTTCCCTTTGTGTTCTTTGGTCCTCCTCTCATCTGCATGGCTGAAATAAAAAAGAAAGCTGTAAAACCCTTCACTCCCTAATTTCCAGCAGCTACTGACACGTACTTTTGAGACATACTCGAGCCCTGGTGAGTTTAATTAAATCAGAATTTAGTGGAGAAAAACAGAGTGCTCAGACGACGCTGTCACCTTGCATTGTGGTTTTAGGGGAAAACCAGCGGAGTGGAGGAGAAACTAGGCCAGGAGGGAGGAAAGCGTGTGGAGAAATGCTGCCAGGAAGAACGAGGACAAACTGCACATTTTTTGGGAGTGCGCTCAAAAATGGAACGTCTCTGTCGACATCGTGCGTTGCAATGGAGCTCGTTCCAGGGACAAGAAAATCTATGATGTTCCATGTAAATGGGTCCCCTGGTTGTGGGTGGAATCTACACGGTTACCAAAGCATGTGATTCTACCAAAAATGTTAGTTATGTCAAGAACATTATACCTTTTCCAGCCTTCCAGAACAAAGTTCCCCTGGCAGTATGTTACAACAGCTTGAGCAACTCTGGACCTTCTGGACTGGACAAAACAACAAGGACCACACTGTAATCCCACTCAAATAAATGAAGTCTGTTGTACATAAAACTCAGTATATCCCACATATTGCTCAACAATTTTGAGTTAAGGGAATGTTTTTGATGATTTTGTACACTCAAATTGCATTTCTGAATTGAATTAATTTAGTCTGTTGCTATGGCAACTTTGATACCCCACAAAAAAATGGCAACATTTCTGTTTTTAATTGTTTCATTCTCATTAAAGTTGCTGAAAAAAATGTGTAGAACTGAGTGAAACTAAACAGGCTGTAAAATACAGATACATGTTTGTTTTGTTAACAACATTTCTTTCCCATTGGCTCCCTGATCCTTCTATTTGCATATTCAGTGTTCGTTTCCATTTGTTTTACTCACCATCAGTGTGTTTCATTCCACCAAAATTGCCTTTCCTCAGGTGTATGCTTTTTTATATATGTTCTACCCAGTTGCCTGACATTGCGTTGTTGGCTAAGAGTGAAGGTTATTGTTCTCTTTGCTAATGAGTGGGCTTTTGTGTTCGTCAGTGACCCTGCACACAGTAAAGGTCAACCCTTCAGTATTTGGCGAAGTGGTCAATATCACTTAATTAGAAAAAAAGCCAGTTGCCTAATGAAGCATATCATTTGCAGTTTCAAGACAAAGATAATTCGAATTTATGACGTGTTTGTTAGCCTGACACCAAAATAATATTTGTTCAAACTCAAGTTTTCATTACACATTACTTATTTTATTTATTTATTTTTTTAAGGCAACTGGTTTCCTCATTTTTAAAAAAAAAGTTAATTCCACTTATCCAGGCTTACAGTGCATGTCTGGCTCTAATCCTCCCCCAAGGACATACTTAAAAACAAACAGTGGGGGGATCCAAAGTGGTGTAACTGTCTAAGCGCTGACCCCCGTTATCAGGAGATCGCGAGGTCGGAGTTGTCCAATGACGTTGCATTAGCGGCAGTTCGAAAAGATGTGTTGGCTGGTTTCACAGGTCTCAGAGGAAGCTTGCGTTAGCCTTCACCCTCCTAGCATTGGTAGTATTGTATGATTGGGGGAGTCCAAACTATTAAAAATATATATCTTTTTAAAATATTAAAAAGATAAAACAATCAGTGGACAACTTGTTTTCTGCTTTTGCATACCTCTGTGCTTTGCAAGATCATGTCATTTTTATCAATATCTTTAAATATATAATCCTAAGATTCAGTACAATCAGTTCTGGGATAGGAGATATTCCATAAACGAAGAAAAAAATAGCACAATCTCAAAGTTTCACAGAATCTTGATCACTCAAAAGTGGAGATGCAGCAGCGTCTAGCATGATCAGAGTGTTACATTATACCTGTTTCTGAACTGTACACTAAAATTAGTACAAAGAAAGAAGGCTGTGCCTGATTGTGACTTGTGCATATTCCCGGGGGACATGACAAAACAAACAGAGAGCGGACAGCTTGTTTTCCCAGTGTGCCGGCTGGTGGAGGACTGAGCTACGGCTGCCACGTGTCCTGGCATGGAGCCTGGCTGGGAGGCGGTGGGGCTGTGGCTAGGGCTGGAACTGGGTGTGTGTGACTGAAATGCCTGTTTACTCAGGGGAGGTACAGCTGCTCTATACCAAGCATCCCATTCCAATTTTTCTTTCTCCCATTGTAGGCTTGCAATGTTCTGGCCGGCCGGCCGGCCAGCCAGCCTGCCAACCGCATCCTCTTGACATTGCAGCAATGTCATCATGCAGTAAAGCCTTTGCATGCTTCTGGCAGACCCTTGCAGCCTCTCACGCTCCCCAGCAACACTCCCACAGTTGCACTGTATATGTGCACACAAATTATTCATTCAGTGTGGTATATCTGACGAACACTCATCTGGAACTGTAGACTCCAGCCTTTGTCTGGTTGATTCCATCACTTCCCTGTAATCTATTCCAACCATTAAGAAGACTTTCCTAAGTAGGAAAGACACTACCAATGCATGACGCAGGGGTACCAGGATTAGGAACCACTGGTCTGGTAGACAGAGGTCTAACTGCATGAGAGGTCCCCCAAAAGGACTCAGATGTGTTAACCAAGAGCTACAGCCAGGACCCCTGGTGCGTCGGCAGCGTGTCCACTCTGTTGGAGACTTCCCATATAAAGTGAAAAGGCATTTTGTGGTGTATCATAAATGCCGAAAGAAGGGAACGCATGTGGTTCCCATCATGCCGACTGCGAGGAAGCACTCCCAATGCCCCTACCTGCTGCGAGTTTCTGTGTTTAACTGGTACCGCATTTGCCACAACAAATGTGAAGTATTATTAGTCCTTAAATCAGCCAACTGGACTGGATCCTGATCCTGCTTCTCTTCTTTATCCCACATCTCCCACATCGTTTTTGAACCACAGGCAGGCCTGGAGGCTCGAGCGATGTTCTTCTCATAAATCAAACGAAAGGCAGATGTTTGCTTCTCTGCGATCTTCTCTCCGCCACCCACCAAAAGAAGCTCTTAACTATTAATGAATACAAGTTAGCATGTCGGTGGAGGGTATGCGATGGTAGATAATTTTACTGTTGATCATGTTTATAATTCTGGCTTCTGGGCAAGAAAAGGAAGAAAGAAAAGGAAAAAAAAAAAAAAAGATCACGACCCCTGTCTATATATCTACATATCCTTTGGTTTACGTCATGCCCTCATCTTCCTATCCCTCTTTGCAATCTCAAAGATTGTGTTATGTAAATTTCCATGCCATATCCTTCCAGTTTAATATGGCTCCTGGGTCAGAACGAGAGAGGCAGAAAGAGAAGAAACAAAGTGGGAGTGAGGGATGGGGAAGAGAAGAAAACGATATAGAAGAGTGATGGAGAGGAAAAGAAAGCCACAGAGAGTGAGGGAGAGAAACAGAGATGCGTTAATCAGGGCAGGCCCCCTCTCAGCCATGAAACAGTTTGCCCTGGAGGGCCAAATAAATGGGATTTATTTTTGGCAACCAAATGTGGAACCTTATTTAAGGCGAGACATGCTAAGTGCTTTGTCTCTAATGCACCAGCCCTGGGGGCAATATTTTCTTCTTAATTAAAACGAAATAAGGTGCAGCGGCTGGCCGTTGCTTCAGTGGTTGGGTGGCGGGGGGGCTGGGGGGTGGTGGTGGTGGTGGTGGGGTGGTGTTGGTGTTTCACCATCCAACGAAATTTAAAAAAAAAAAAAAAAAGCCCACTGTTTGGGCACAGTCCCTTCTTCCCTGCTAAGGCTCTGTTTCTGCTGATGCAAGGGCTTTGTCTGAAGATTAATGACGGGCATTTGGCTGCCGAATCCAACACAGAGGTTAAAGAATAACCTCCTCCCAGAAAAGCTGCGGTACACTCCAATTGCTCAGAGAGGCAATTTCTCTCTCTCTCTTCTCTCTCCTGTCTCTCCACCATTTTAGAGCACTAACAAATAAATAATAATATCCCAGCTCTACTCCAAGAGAGGAAATGTCTGTTTCAGGGGAGGAAATCAGATTTGAAGTGCATCAAAATGACGATGCGAGTTAGAGATAATAAGGTTTGCATGTTTCTAGAGAAGAGTTTCTCCATAACCCTATCATCGCTGATATCAGTGCAGCCTTGGGCTTCTCTTAGGCAGCGTGATGTCATGCCATTCAAGGAGACCGTGGATGTGGCAGTTGGAGTTGCTCTTATGGTGGTGGTGGGGGGGGCTGTCACCTGCATGGTGTCACCTGCCCTCCTGCATATTTTTGCGTTTTCCTGCCAAAACACAACCACATCAACTCATGAAGGGGTTGTTAATAAGGGGATTAGCTGGATTGCACAGTGGGGGAGGTCCTCCAAGACCACGTTTGGGAACCACTGAGGTCTTGAGGTACTTAATCTTGAGGTACTTAACTCACCTAACTACTAAATGAAGTTACTAGCTGGACGTACTAAGCTAGGTATCAGTTTACCCACCAACCACTTAATCCTTAACCCTTGCACACCTACCAGTTTATTCAAAGCTCTTTAGTAAAGGCAATGGTAACATACAGAACCATGAAAACAAAGAATATTTTAATGCTTCTTCTCCATGAAAAGAAAGAATCTTTTAAAAGTCAAAGAAACTTTTTTTGGTACTATAATTTGGTAACCTTTTCGCTTAAGCCCTTCCAATTGTTTATGCCTTTGTCTAGTGCAGGAGTCTGTAATTAAAATTCACTAAGTTCCAGTTAGAGAAAATATCCTCAAGCAAAGGGTCCAGAACATCATAATGTCTAACTTGCATCATGACTCAGTGCCATATACTGTTTACTTAAGTAGTCTAGTAATTTCAAATCAAATAAAGTGCAATTCAGTGATATTTCAACAAAATGTCAGTTTTATCTTTTTAGAGCATGTCATGTGAAATAACTTCCCTCTCGCTTTCTTCTCTGACTGCCGTTTCTCGCCTCGAGTCTGAGTGCTCATCGTAATGCACAGATCTGATTGGCTGAGTACTGTCATGTGTGATATATAGAAGCCACGCGATTGGTCTGTGAATCCTGGGCTGCTAAAGCCACCATAAAGGTTAGAAAAGGTATGCTGACGAAAACAGGACCACCCCATCAAACATCACAGACTTAGTAAATTATTTGAATAAAAAATGAAAAACAGTGATTAAAAAACTTTGCTCCTTTTCATTCTTGTGCCAGACGGTACAGTCATGTCCCTTTCTACAGCTGGCGCAGTAGGAGATCAACAGAGAAATGTTGACTGTAAGGGATTATTTCACTGTTTCTACGATGGAAAGCAGTTTATATTTTCTGTTCATGTTGAGAACTGAGAGACTCAGCACCCAAAGACTTCTGCACTACAGGTTTGTACCTGGATACCTCGTGAAATCAGGATATCCTATTTGATCAACAGAAAACAGCAAAACAGCAGAAAAGAAAGTCTTGCTAGCACAAGAAGATAATGCTATCTGTAGCCACTGTTCAAGAAACCACAATGTAAAAAAAAAAAAAAAAAAAAAAACAATAAAAACAAAAAATAATAAAATTAATTATATAAAATTATTTATAAATACATAAAAAAATCCAGTAGTTCGAAATTAAACATAAAAAAGTTCTGCCCTGGATGACAATGAGAGGCACATGCTGTAATCACTAAAAGTAAAAGTATTAAAGAAGTTCATTTTATGTGAACAGCTTTATTCAGTTTTCAGTCGAGAATATACTGAAATTGGGTTTAGGTTTCAACCAATGATTTTCATTTTAGTGCTTCCATATAAAGAATGCGTTGTTCTTCTTAGGCGTGCAAGTATGTTAGCTTAATTTCCAAACCTTGTGGAAGCTCAGCATTTGCTAGTTTGGCCAAACAATCCATCATTGAATTAAATCAAGTATGCAGCAAATGGCTGGAGGGAGAAAGTCTTCACTTCTTCTAAGCATCATGTCAGTAACCGTTAAAACCAAAAATCATTGCATTTTAATATATTTAAGTTTAATTATTCTAATGCTGTTAAGTGTTTCGCCTGGCAAAAGTACAGTTGCTGCTGAGATAAACACTTTTTTCCCTGCTTAAGACTTTTGTGCAGTATTAAGATTAAGAGGCCCTTATTAGTCCCACAACGGGGAAATCTCACCTCTGCATTTGACCCATGTGTGCAGTGAAACACCACATACACACTAGAAGACACACACTAGGTGGTAGTGAGCACACTTGCCCGAGAAGCAGTTGGGGGTTAGGTGTCTTGCTCAAGGGCACCTCAGTCACAGGCTCTTGGCTCAGGGGATCAAACTGGTAACCTTATGGTCGCAAGGCTGGTTCCCTAACCTCCAGTCCACGACTGGCCAAAAAATCCAGGAGGTACTGCAATACCAGGTTGATGCGTGGAGTGGACGGAGCAAACTCCTCTTCCAACTCCCTGTTCTAAAAATCAATTTAATATGTAGTCCTCGTACAGAGGACGTATCAGACATTAAACTGATAAGAACAGATACTACACTGTATCTGTACTGTATAATACACACCAAGATTCAGCACAACCTCATCTAAGGAGATACGTAAATAAACAGGCTTTTATGCTATAAGAGATACTAGGATATCAAAAACCCAGAGAACAAAATGTACACAACATGAAAAGTGATCTATGCACACAACGAATGAGTAAGCAATGTATCAAACCACAGGACAAACTATCAGTTCTCGCTACTAATTTATGCTGTTCAGAACAAAATGAACATCGACAAGCTATTGCTGCAAAGTATATTAAGTGTTGCATTATATCCAGTTCTGAAGTGGATACTAATACAAACGAAGAAGAAAGCTTGACTTCAACTTTCATACATTCTTTCCGTAACATCATGTAAGATGCTGTTTAACAAGTAAACCTTTTAAAACCCCCACGAGGAAAAAGACCCTCGGCGGCTTTTCCTGCTATTTCTGCTCTATGCCTCTTGCCACCCCTCAACACCGATTATTTATCATCGTGTGAGGAATTTTGACACATTTGTTTTCCTTTCGCACTATGGCATGCCCAGAGGGCTGAGCCTGACCACAGTCTTCACAATAAAAAAGGTGGTGATGTACTTGAGGATTATTTCATCTGATCCATTATGTCTGCTTCTAAATGTAGATTATGGCTACTTTCTCTCTGGAGAATATCTTCCCCGAATCCTTCCTTCACTTCTTTCTCCTATTATCCATCCCTCTTTCTACACTGCGCTCTCTCTTTCTGACTCATACAGTGTCAGGGTTAAAGTAATAGGTTGGTGAAAAGCTACATTTATACAGCTTCCCCACAAACGTAGTCAATCAGCCAGGAATTTTTTAGTGTCTGAAGTATAAAAATGGACCGAAGTACAGACAAAACTCAGGTTTCGTGATGGCTGTTTCAATTGCATCGCGCAGTGTGAGAAAACAACAAGAACAAAAGCTTCCTTTTTGACATTATTTGAAAATACCAGTTTCCTTTACATTGTGTGAGCATGTCAAGATAAATGGACCATTAGAAATGCTAATGGAAAGAACATGGAGGGAAGAACACGCCTAAAATTCTTTCTTTCTTCCAATCTAACGCCCTATAAATTCACATCCTCACCTTCCATTCGTGTGACAAAGGGTTTGTAATCCACCGTCACCCCATCTCATCCCCGTTCCTCAGTCCTACATCTGCCCAGCTACAGATGTGTGTGGATGGGATGTTTGGCCTTCTAGTTACAGGCAGAAGCCCCAGAACTCCTCAGAGTTCTCAGAGTTCTCCACCTTCCCTCAAATCAGTCTTCCCTCATACTACCACCACCACCACCATGTTGAAATCATTGTTTGAACTGACAAAATCTCAAATTCCCCTTTAAAGTTGCCACGTTGAAGATACAAGGTTTTGGTCCAACTCCAATGACAAACAAGTGAATCTGAGACTGCTTATCATGGATTGAGGCAAGTGTGGAAGTTTGCATGATACTAATTGGTGGGCCACAACTTTATAACCACAGCAGCTCAGCAGTAAACTTTAGCAATTCATAGGCTGCAAATGCTTGATTTATTAAATCTATAAAAATAATGAACAAACTGCAGAAATAACTTCTAAACCAAGTCAATGTTAAAGCTTAAAGTTAAGCTTAAAACATTTCCATTAAAACACAGAAGGATGTTTATTTCCTCTCTCTGTCGCATTACATTACCTACCTACCTACCTAATCACAGGCTCTCTCCTTTACACACTGCCCAAAATGTCCAGCTCTCGTTTACCAGCCACCATGCTCCTCACCCCACTACAATACTCAAACCATGTAAAAGGACTATTTTTCCCCCCATATGTAGGGATTAAGGAACTTAGTTTTTCATGTTTGCAATCAAGTTTACCATTTTTCACTGGTGGAAAAAGCAAACTAATGAATGATTATCATCATGGGTGTCTTGTAAATGTGAATCTCAACTTTCCAAGTACTATTTCAAAGTCAGAAAAGTGGTATTCCTCACCAGTCAAGCACAGAATAAGTCAGTTATAGAAAGAAATCTTGTAAATCACCCCACTACAATACTCTTATAACGGCCAATCAGGTGGATAACGGATACTGCACACGACCCCCCAAGCCTATTAAGTAACGAACACCAAACACATCTTGATTTTTGACATCGTGAACCCTCTCAGAGAAAAGGTATGAAACGGTCAGTGGAGTTGCTCCCTCAAGGGTACATCTTAGTTCCTTTAGTCAGGGAACACATCATCATCATCATCATCATCATCATCATTGTTAACCGCTTAGTCCAGATAGGGTCATGGTAGCAGTTGGGAGAGCAAAGAATCCCCCGCAACTTCCTCCAGCTCATTCCCAGGGACCCCAAGCCGCTCCCAGGCCAACTTGGTGATGCAATCCCTCAAGCGGGTCCTAGGACGACCCTGGGGTCTTATCCCTGTAGGTCGTGCCTGGTACACCCCCCGGGAGGCGTCCAGGGGGCATCCAAATCAGATGCCCGAACCACCTCAGCTGGCTCCTCTCAATGCGGAGGAGTAGCGGCTCTACTCCGAGCTCCTCCCGGATGGCCGAGCTCCTCACCCTATCAAATAGAGTGTAGCCCGCCACCCGGTGAAAAAAGCTCATTTCGCTTGTATTCGCGATGTCATTCTTTTGGTCATTACCCACAGCTCATGACCATAGGTGAGGGTTGGGATATAGACCGACTGGTAAACAGACAGCTTTGCCTTATGGGTCAGCTCCCTCTTCACCACTACAGTCCGGTACAGTGACCGCATTACTGCTGCCACCTGTCCCAGCCTGCAGCCGATCTCACAATCCCTCTTCCCATCATTCGTGAACACCACCCCGAGATACTTAAACTCCTCCACCTGGGGCACCTTTCCCCTTAGTGGGCATGCCATCCTTTTCCGGGCTAACACAGTTCTACCATAATCCACTGAAATTACATTTTCTAAGTTGTACTGATTCCACTTTCGCACCTTTGGGGATACATTTATATTGTTTATAACTTGAAAAAAAAAAAAGTACCTGCACAGAATCTTTATTACTAAAAGTACACAAGCTGTCAAAGTCCAGTTATGTTGCAAAACATCTCTCCCTACTGTCCAGCCTCACATTCACCTACTGTGTTTGTGTGGCCACCTACTGCTCCTCATCAGCAGGAGGGAAGACCATTCACACCAGGCACGGGTAAGCTAGTGCTTGGCCTACACGGATTCCATAGTGGGCCAAGACTGGGTCAATGTCAAAACTCCCCTATCCCATGTCATGTAAGCCAATTAAGTAATCTCCAGATCCTGCAGCCTGAGGAGCTACCAGAACTGGGGCGAATCGTGGGTCTGTCTGTCAGCTTGCTGCCGATTTTCTGTCCGTCAGTCAGTCTCTCCTCTGGCGTGTCCGCTGCGGATGGGTTTCAGCCTCGGCTGCTGGCAGGCGGCTTATTAATCGTGCAGGCCTGCGGACGCAATTTAGATTACCCTTATTCTCCAGCGGATTAGGCCTGGCCTAATCTGCTCAGTGGCCCGGCCGGCTGCGCTGTATTAATATTCGTTTTGGGCCCAGCCCTGTGAGAGCACACAAGCATCCAACATGAGAATGCCAGTGTGGAGGAGTGCTCTAATGGGGTGAGGGAGGAGAAAGGTCATAGAGGACTCAATACTGGCTCTCTGGTTCTCAGCTTCTTAGTCCATTTCTCTCTCAGCTGCTATCCATACGCCTCCTGTAACTCTTCGTTCCTGTCTTGCTCTGTTCAAGACACAAACACACACACACACACACACACACACACACACACACACACACACACACACACACTCTCTCACACTCTCTCACACTCACACCCTGTTCTGCTGATGTGACTTGTATGCAGTGACTGTGCCCTGAGACACATGGTGTTCCTCAGCATTTTTCCAGTTCTGCTCTGGGGTGAGTGTGAAACACTGAATCGTTTGATGAACATGTAGAATGCTGTAAAAAAAATAAAATCAGAGAACACCCTTTGCTTTTTGAATTTCCAGTCAAAACAGGCATTTAGTACAAGTAAGACTGCTCTAGTTAGAGATATTTCTGAGAAGATTAGATACGATAATCTGCTTGCATAACAAAGAGGAAAACCAAGGGAAAATAGGTGCAAAATCATTCTAAAACCGGAGGAAACAAGACTCCTAACAACCATAAAAAACCTGTTAGATCACCAAACCAGACTAATAGAGAGGAGAATCAAGCTCCACTCTTGCTCCACAGGTGTTTCTGTCCATCCTTCCACTGCGAGAAGACAACAACACTTTGGGTCTAAAAAGTGCTGTCAAGACATCCTTGCTGTGAAAAGGAAATGCACAAAGCAAAAGAATATCAGAAAATCAAACGAAGAAGCTGCTGGTGGTCTCAACGACTGACTGTCAGACCACAACAACACTGAATTTGTTTGGGTTCACTTGGATTCACTGGAAACAGAAAATGCAACCAACTTCTGAGACTGAATTTTTGAGGTGTGGAAAAATATCTACAGATACTTGTGAGTCTCCTAAAAAGATTGGCTGCTGTTAAAGAAAAAAGGAAGGACACACTAAATGCTGACGAAATGGGTGTATTTGTTGGAGGTTTCTAAACACGTTTTCTACTTTTCTTTTCCTATGCTGAAAAATGACTAACTCCTTCTTAATGGCCGTTTTGACTGCTTAAAATGCCAACACCGCCAGACTCACACCCAGACACCCTTGACCAGGGTGCGATCCAACCCCTGGGCACAGAGCCATAACCACATGCTCAGTGATGTGACCTTCAAGCTGTGGTATCTCGGCCACTGTCTGTGGCTGCAGAGAGCCCGTCCCCCGCTACCCATCTGCGAAAGATGGAGGGGATGCATATGCATGAAGGGCAGGGCGAACTCAGCTGCTTGTCACAGCTCTCAATGCTCAAGCTTCGGCGTGGATCTTATCTATAGCAGACAAACATTGTTTGGCTCACTTCCAAAGACAAAATGTTATGCATAATGTCCTGAAGAAGCCTTGCTCGGACCTTAAGAATAATTCTGTTTGGGACACAGCCCCTACCTGCCTGCAGCTGCAGTTTGGTTAGCTAGCTAACTTGTGTTAGTTCTAATGTTAGTTTCTGCTCCATAGATGCTGCATTGGGTCCAGACAGGCACATTAATGGCATCTGGAGTCAGTCAGCTGCACTTCAGTACCACAACAGTGTAGGAAAGATACTGTCCAATATTATATTATTTCAAGAACACTGCACTCAAAGCGGCGAGCCATGCTCCTGTAGATATGGCCTTGTGGTTGGTGATGCACAGAGAACCCGTCGATGTGATCGTTTTTCCTCTGGATTTATATTAAGCTTATCTTATTTGATAGTCTATTCAGGAGATCAACTTTATGTAGCAGTTATTTATTTACAATGATGGTTAATGCTTTGTAGCTGGGTACAGTTTTCCTTAATTTGTGTAATAATCTATTATGAATATCTTTAGCACCTTCCTTTGTCTTTCTTACTGTTTTTATTCATTTATTTTTTGTTTGAGGGGGGGTGTATTTTATTTCTAGGTGCATCAAGATTAGAAGTGATTCACACATTGATGGATTTGCTGATGTGTGTAAGTTTTTATTTCTACTCGTGCTTTTTGACGTCAGATGCAGACTGAATACGTTCCTGCTGGTCTGGATGGTTAATTATCACAATCAGTTATTAAAGAAATAAAAGCTACCGAGAGCAGCCTGTGCAGTCTGGATTAATCTACATCTGAGGCTTAAGAACAACACAAATTAGTTGAAAATTGGTTGAGTAATAAAGAAGCTGTGGCCTATTTAATCCTGAGACTCATCAGCTCTCAAAACAAGTGAACTTGTTCACAAGCGGACCTTGACCTCTCCAACCTGGCGGACGCACAGACGTATCACCCAATATAGAGAACAACAGGCAACGCAGCATCTAGGTATGGATATCCATGTTCTGCTCTTCACACCAGAACTAAACTTTGCAGCTCGCCGGTGTGGCCATTCACGCCTCACGTCATGTGACATGGAGACAGCGTCCGAGCTGCCTGCTGCAGCTGCCCGTTGTGCTGGCTCTGCATTTTCAACCACCCTAGCTGTGCACGTTGGGCTGACAGCACCAAACAACGAGCAAGGTGTAATGATGTGCCTGGAACGGCAATCTGTTCAGCTAGCCAACTAACATTACTAATCAGCCCGACAACACTAGATTTCACGTTAGCAGCTTCCACTTTCATATCAATTTGGAACTCTGTAGCTACTCAGAGGCATACCAGAAGGTTATGTAAGGAGGTCCAGAGAAAATGTATTTTCTTTCCTTTCTTTCACTACATTATAAAGCTCCAACCATTTAAAATGATAATTCCCATATTTATGGATTAAGGATTTCTTTTTCCACATTAATGACCAAGTCTGCAATTAGTCTATGGTAGAAAAGGCAAACTCATGAATAATCATCCATCCATCCATCCATCCATTTTCTAAGCCGCTTCTCCGCCAGGGTCGCAGGGAGGTGCTGGAGCCTATCCCAGCAGTCTTCGGGCAAAAGGCAGGACACACCCTGGACAGGTCGCCAGTCCATCACAGGGCAGACAGACAGTCACTCACACACTCACACCTAGGGGCAATGTAGCACGTCCAATTGGCCTGACTGCATGTCTTTGGACTGTGGGAGGAAACCGGAGAACCCGGAGGAAACCCACGCAGACACGGGGAGAACATGCAGACTCCACACAGAGAGAACCCTGATCACCCAGCAGGGGAATCGAACCTAGGCCCTCCTTGCTGTGAGGCGACAGCGCTACCCACCACGCCACGGTGCCGCCCGAATAATCATCATGAGGTTGCCCATTTGATTTTCAACTTTCCAAGTACAATTTAGAAGTCATAAAAGTGGTATTCCTCACCAAATAAGCACAGAATAAGTCAGTTATAAAAATAAATATTGTAAATCAATGCATAAGGAGTTAGTCTTAAGTGCTGGGACTGATGAATGAAAGCCTAGAACTGTCTATGGCTCAAAAATAGCAATAGTGGGTGTATATGCATCCCATGTATAGATATGAGCAGCACTGACCAAAACAAAGAGAAGTCACTTCTAATATTTCATGGCGCTTACATAAACAAGCATACATGCAAACCCATATTTGAAAGGACATCCTCTATAAGTCTATATATAATCTTAGAGACTGGACAGGGTGGTGTTGTGGTGTTGCCATTGGAGGCATGTGCGTTCTCTGCGAGGGAGCCGGCCGTCGAATATGTCATGAGCGCATTGCACGAAAACGAATCTTAATGTCACGTTGTCCGCCCAGCCTGAATGTCAGCGGCGCTTAATTGGCCCGCCGCAGCGGCACGGCCGTTCTTGTCCACAGGCGACAGATGAGCACAGACAAATGAGGTGATGTTAACGGGTAGCGCCACAGTTCGCGTTTTGCTGCCTCTGCGTTTCCCGCCTCTTCAGCTCCATGCATTCAGCTGACAGCACCGAAGGAAAATGTCACCATGCTATTTTGATCAGAACTGGGATAACATGCGATCCCGGATTTGGGTCTGCCAAAATGAATGTGCAGAGAAGGCATTCTTCTCCTCTTCGGTTCCTGAATTTATCAAAAGCAAACAAATGTAGTAGTTCTACAGTTGCAGATACCAAATTACGTCAGTGGCTGTGCAGCAAGCATTTAGTCAGCTATGTGGTACGGAGTCATTTAGCACCCATACATGTTTTAATACTCACAGCATGCTTACATTTGTGCATGAGGGGCTAGAAAGCTCTGTTTAGAATGTTTAGAAGTCCATCACATGTCCAGTAGACATCTGTTAGCTCACTCAGGAGTGCTAGACGTGTGTTTTTTTCCACTGGTCACTGGTCCAGTATCAAAGATTCCAGTTTAATCATTTACATTTACAGCATTTAGCAGACGCTCTTATCCAGAGCGACTTACAAGAAGTCATTTTTGGTACCTGATCAAAACTGGTACTAACCGGGCCTAACAGTCCAGGATTAGCTAGCAGTAGTGTCCACTGCTGATTGGCTAACAATACCACTATTTTAAAAACATTGACAGAATATACCCTTGTTGAAAAATCAAAGAAAACAATGGACTAATAAGGAGACGCAGGCATTGTGCATGTGGCTAATACGTTTATTTTCCAGTTATGTTATCATGTGTTTACATCTGAAAACAGAAATGATTACTTGGATTGAGGCAAATACATTCATGAACTACAGATGCAATTTACTCTTCAGTCTTCCAGGTGAGGATAAAGTCACCAAGCACTATTACATGACCAACATTTGCATCACAATGTGACATAGAATGACATTAAATGTGCCCATTTTTTGAGTGTTTCTTATGGTGATGTAAGTCAATGTAAACCAATAACACATCCAAGTTATAATTGGCTTACATTGCCAATTATACATTTAGCAGTCCCTTTTAAAGTCATTAGCATGGCCAGTCGTCTCTCCTGTACATGGAAAATGAACCAGATTCAGAACCACAATATCCATTTTTGACCGTCCAGCGTGAAAACAGCAGTGAACAGTAGTCCATCATGTCCAAAAAGCACCTCATACTGTATGTAGTCAAGTGGTATTTAGCACAAGGTGTTTACATCACATTATTGCTTTAAACTGACTACATAAACTAATCGGTCACAGTTCTAGAAAGAAAGTACAAGCTGAAATATTTTACAGTGCCCTCTCACAGGGTCCTACATGGGACAAAAGGGCTGAAAAATACAGTAAAATTAATGCTCACACATTCTGCCTTTACAAACCTCTGAATGTCAAAGCCGTGAAGGCCCCAGAGCCAGGAAGCTCTCCAGCCTGGACCGTTTAAATCGCAGCGGCAAAACGCACCTGGAATTCAGCAGCGAGATCCACAGGGGATCTCCAAGCTTTCAAAACAAGTTCAGGTTCCTCCATCCAGATGATAAAAGAGCTCTTTTCCGTTGAGTAAGCCAGCAACGCGGCAGCAGAAAGGCCATCTACAGCGCCTACGATAGCGAGCTGTCGTCTCTAGCTGCACCGGAGAGCGGAGAACAGGTCAGGAGAAGCTTTATTTAAACCTGAGAGATGGTGTTTATGGAAAAAAAAGTGCTGGGCTGAGCTTTCCAACCGCTCTACAGAGCGAGACAGGACACAGATTTAAACGATAGTTCAGAGAATTTTTTTTGGGACATTTGTTTTGGGAAAGAATCGGTAGAGAGGATAAATGTAAAACAATGGCTGACGACTACGGCTGTGTTCAAAATATTGATGGAGCAATATATTGTGGATAATCCTGTGGTGATACACATCAAAACAGTGGTCGTATTGATATTTCTCAATTTACTGCTATACAGAGCATGTATGTATTTTATAGGGGTGGGAATCCAGGCACCTCACGAGTCGATTACGACTCAGAGGCTGCGATGCGATTATAAAACGATTATCGATGCATCTTTTTCATTTCCATTTTCTGTCTGTCTGACTTGGCAGTTTTAAAGCAAAGTATTTATAATAGTGCACAATTAATTTACTTCCAATATCTTATTAATGAATCAAATTAAAGTGATGTGGCAAGTGAACTGAATGGCTTTCATTCACTGCGCATGTTTGGAACACAGACGCTGCTCCATGGTATTGGAGGTCCACGGAATAGATTACAGCTATTCTACCAGTTTTCTTCACTGATTTCATAACTTAAGTCTTGGTGTTGTAGAAGAGAGTCCTCTGGTTGGCAGCAAGTACAACCAGACGGAAAATGGAAAATGGTTTTCCGCTTCAGCTCCATAGAAGCCAAAGTGCTTCCGTATGCTAGCTCAAGGGTCGGCAAACTGCGGCTTTTGGAGTTTTAACAGTAAGTAGTCTTAAACGCTGGAGTTAATGTAGCGTATAATTGATAGTTCACCGAGCGAGTAGCTAACGAAAAGGCAAAGAGAAAGATTTGAGATGAACATCCATAGTTTGTTTATAGTCACTCCTGGTTTCTTGATATATTTAATCTGTTAAACACACACAAAAAAAAGTGAAGCTGAAATCGCTCCTCATTCACCAGCTTCGTGTTCAAATTTTCCCCTTCCACCTTAAATGGTGTAGCAGTTATATTCTGGCACCTCAGGCATTATTTAAGGTGGAACGGGAAAATTCGGACAAGAATGTGGTGAATGAGGAGCAATTTCGGCCTCATGAAATATAGAACACTGAGAGACATTTTACAAGAAAGTGATCTACTTTTGTGGAAAAGTTTCAAGCTGGTGATGTAAGAAAAATGGCTACAGCTGAACTGAAGCTTAAAGCAGAGCAAAGTAAGTCTGCGTTTTTTTGTTTGTATTATATTTGTGGCCTCTAATAGCACATTAGCACGTGCCAAGACACATACAACCAAGATGGAAACGGACTCAAAATGTTGTGGCCTTTAAAATGCTTAGATTTTTGCTGAAAGGATAAAACAACAGGGTTGCGACTCCTGCACTAGCTTTTAAATGTAGTTTGCCGCCACGGACTCTCCTGGCTTTTTTTGCACTTTGCGACGTTCCACCTTTTGCGTTCCGTCCACATTATCAGTTAAAATTTAGAAAATCGATTTTTGACATTGTGAATCAATTCAGAATCATCTGCATCGCCATGAATCTAAGAATCAACCCCCCCCCCCCCCCCCCCCCCCACCACCCCTAGCATTTTGTGTAAAATATGTGGACATGGCTTTGCGAGTCACTCAACTATTACACTTACACTACTATTTTTACATTTTTGTGCATCACTTAAAGACAAGAAACAGCCACGAACCCACACCAGAAAAGGATGCGTACAAGGACAGACAGCATAGACAGTAGGTCTTTGTTGTCTGAACTGCATGTCTAAATTGATACAAATATAAAACCATGTTAAGTCGTTAAGGAATCTCAAACAGACTTGCTTATGTGGTTCCTAACACTGTACGGCAGGGGTCTGTAATTAAAATTCAAAAGGGGCCAGTTAGAGAAAATATCCTCAAGCAAAGCTCTGGAACATCATAACGTCTAATTTGCATCATGACTCAGTGCCATATACTGTAAAGTGAAGTAGCCTAGTAGTTAAATGAACATCTTATACAGTTAAGAACTGAATGTCAAATCAAATAAAGTCCAGTTCAGTGATATTCAAACATGTCACTTTTCTCTCTTTAGAGCACGACATGTGAAATAACTTCCCTCTGACTCACTTTCTTCTCCGACTGCTGTCTCTCGCCTCGTCTGCGTGTGCCTCACCTCACTCAAGTCTCAGTGCTCATAATGCACAGATCTGATTGGCTGAGTAGTGTCATGTGTGACATTTACCATGCATGTGATTAGTCTGCGAGTCTCTCGGGCCGCTAAAAATACCATAAAGGCTAGAAACGTTATGCAGATTAAAACAGGGTCACTCAGTCGAAATTCAATAATTATCCATAGTTCATCGGTTATAGGTGCAGGGCCACCTATAAAACAGACTAAGTTCAGACAACATTCAGGCTTTGAGTCAGCTGCTATTAGATTTCAGCTGTTTTTCATACATTTGACTTGTCAGATAACATGGTGTATGGGGTGTTTATTAAGTTGTTCCTAGGGAGTTGCCAAGTGCTACATGCTGTTGAAGATGAATGAGAGGAGTGGAGGTCAGTGTAGCTGTGGATTAGCACTTGGGGACCTGCCCTCACTGAGTGCATGCATTTTGGTGTCTGTTGGGCAAAGGAAAAAAACAGGGCTGGGGTTTGGGCGAAAATGACAGGTACTCTGGGAGGAATGAGGGATGAAAAACTGACATAGAGGAGTGTGGGTTGGTATGGCTGTACAGCTTAAGGTCCTTAGTGAATGCATGAAGTTCGGTGGCTGTAGGGCCACGAAGTAATAGAGTTTGTGTGGTGGCACAAAAATTAATGGGACACTATGGAAGAAACAAGGGACAGAAAAAAAAAAAGGCAAACCAATGAGTGTGGGTCTGCAAAGTTCCATCGCTATACAGAAACCATGCATCCGAGCAAAAAGCTGTATACAAGCACAAATCACACTATCAGATCCGACAATCTGAAGCTGAACAGTGTTGATAGACATTAGCAAAGAAGTGATCTTAAATTATTAAATGTTGGGAATTTTAACAAAGGTTGAACCGGCTGTAGAGGAGGTCGAGCGATCAGAAGCCACCAAATATCCTTGCTTTGTGTACAAGCCAGAAAAAGTCAAGAAAAAAAAGTGTGTGCATGGCCTTCGCCAAGAAACAGGACTTGAACTTCTAGAAAAAAATAACTGCACATAAAAATCGCAGATCCAATATCTTCAGAAGAAAAAACGTTTCCACAAATCATTCCCAATTCCGCACTTACACATCAAAACTGCTCCCACACTCAAACGCTGAAATTGAACACATTCAACACTGAGCTGTGAGAAATGGGCTGACTGTTTCACATGACACTGACAAAGACATAACAAACATACACAGGCGAATTCCAGTCGTGGGTTCAGGAGGGCTGTTGTTTGGATTAGCTGAGCCACAGCAGAGCCTGGCAGGGGCCCGAGCTTAAGCTGAGGCGAGAGTCACACGTCCACTGCCAAACTTCTTCACACAAACACACCTTGTCGCCCCCAGCTCAGCTCTCCTCCACTCTGGCCTTATACAGGCATAGGAACAGTCTCTCACCTTTCATGGCAGCGAGAGAGAGGAAGAGAGAGGAAGAGAGAGAGAGAGAGAGAGAGAGAGAGAGAGAGAGAGAGAGAGAGAGAGAGAGAGAGAGCACGCAATACCTCACCCTTTTATCCTGTTCTGTTGTCACATATAATGCTCTGCATACTCAAACCAATCTGCCTAGCAGAGAGGCGACGAACATGAGCGATAAGGAGGAAAAGAAAGAGGAGATTTGACAAAAAAAGACGAGTGCCGCCTCGCTGGCTTCCCTGTTTGCTGACTCTCTCTTTCTTTAGCAACACCTGAATGCTTTGTGGAGACATTTTTAGCCTGAATGGAAACTCGTGTCCCTGTTGTAAAAGGAAACAAACATGCTCCATCTCGGCTGAGAGCAAACCGCTAAAGCGACATGTGCCAGGCTGCTCTGTCCTACAGGAGGATCTGCCTCACTGCTCCCTAACGGCATGCTCGCCCGCTCGCTCTCCCCGGAGACTGCGGCTCAAACGGCTGAGTGCAACTACAGCCACTCATCCATATTAGAACTGACGTACCTTAATGGAGGCCGTCTGAGAAGCCGCAAAACGTTAAACGAATTATAGGGATTACGACAGGCTTATTGATTCCGGCAAGCAATAAAGGCTGGGGTGCGAGCGGCCAGGATGGGACCGTCTTGAGTCTCAAGATTTAATGAAAAAATTCACAAATTTCCTCTTGTTCCAAAGGTAGACCATGAGTCTAGGACATTTTGATGTCTGGAGCTAATGCAACCAACAAGTCACCCCAGATTCCACCTGCTAGTCAGGTTTCCTACTTTCACTACCAAGCTCCAAGGATAAAGGTTAGATTGTGCTTCTTGTAAGACATGTGAAGCTCCACTGTACCTTTTCAGTACCAACTCCTGCTAACATAGCACTGGATGGCTCAACACTTTTGGAGGAGAGCACTCCCTATTCTGCTATGTCAGCTAAGGGACATCCATGTGGCATCCTGCTGAGACCATCCTACCCACCCAAAAGGAAAGAGGCCAATTATGCTGTCTTGGATTCCTGGCTATGGATGCCTGTACCATCTCATTATTCACAGTAGTGTGATCACCAACCAGACACATTTTCAAACATCACCAACCAAAGACACTTTCAGAAAAGAAATATACAACAGTAGTTATTTCTTAATTACTCATTCAGAGCATTCTTAGGCACAAATGATAGTTATATGCAAATGTTGAATGCCCGCAGCGAAATAACAGTCCTCTGCAAGGAAAACTACAAAAACAGCATTTTTTCTGCAACTTTTAAGTAACATATTTGGGGGGAAAAAAACAACCACAAAACAAAAAAATGGGTGCCATTACTTTTGCACACACCCCCCATTTTAGGTTTTATTTCTCTCCCAATAGGTTTCCTTCAGCAAATAAATAGCAATTGTGCAAGTAAATGGCATAAGTTACTTCTCTATAGAGAATGTGCTTGACAACGGCTGCTCAAAAAGTTGCATGTGATTACACACTGCATTTAACTCCATACTTACTTCATCAGTACTATCAATAGCGCTAAAGCTAAAAGTTAATATGGCTGTGAGACACTAATGGCAGTAGAGAGGATATATCAGCAAGCCGAATGCCTGCTACTACTGTCAGCCATGCAACACACTGAGTGCATTCACATGCACTTGCCTAACATGATCGTTATTTGATTTCGACATTTATCTGATTATTCAGGCGATCACAAGCAGCATAATTCCATCTTAGATTGGATCAAGGCCTAGGAATCCAATTAAGTAATCAGATCAAGAGAGCCTGATTTTAACCCGTAGTAAGGTTTTTCAGCACGTGAACCCTTACTCTGATTTCTTTCATTTTTCTCAGCCTGAGCATATCATCGCTGTCCAACGAAAACCATGCATCTCCATTTCTTGCGATCTTTACCTTCCTGCATTATTTGAGCTCTGCAGCCGTCTTTTACGTTGTGTGAACATTTCATCATGATTCAAAATTGCTTGGAATAAAAACTTTTTTGGAGATACTCGTTTTTCTTTGGATATGCAAAAACGGACCGCCGTCCTGGAAACATCAAGCGGCGTTTAACACGGCACACCTGACACAGCAACCAAACACTTCTGGAGCAATACTGAAAACAACTACAGTCTTGATGAAACTAAGATTTTAAATATTCTGCTTCTTCCAGATGATTATCGTTTCTCATTTTACATCATTTTTACTTCATGTCTTGTTCCGGAAGTTTATTGGCAGGACAAAAAGCATAAATCTGATTATTGCCTGACCTCATGTAGGCTCAGATTTTTCCCATTATCTGATAAATCCATTTAAATGCACTTTGGGTTATCAGATTAAGTGCACGTAAAAGCACCTATTTGCTTGTGCGGTTTCTTATACATCATAAACCACATAAGCAAGTGTATTTGAAACAAAATGTAGGCAAGCGATTTGTGAGCCAAGTCCAGAATACTAATGGTTTTTTGCTGTAGTTTTGGCCTGGTCAGTGTCCAGATTATACAGAATAATTGGTCTCACATTAAACACAAACTAGCTTGGCAATGTTTTTCAGCTGTTTGAAGCCAGTCCTGAGTAGAACATTATACTACTCTATTCTACTTCCTGCAAAAGGCTGCCCACAAGTTTTCCCTCAAGACATCAACATTTAAAGAAATCAAAGGGAAAAATATCCCATACTAAACTACAAACTAGCTTATTCTTGTTAATTAATGACTAATGAGTTGTTGTTAAAACCATTTTTAGCTTGGCCCATTTTCCCCTGATGGAATATAAGCTTCCATTATTTGTTAGGTACATTAGCCCCGTAGCTCCAGTACAAAACTAGCGGAACAAACTTCAGGCAGTAAATGTCACGTCTGATCGACTACATTTGGGTTGAGGGGGAAATTGTGTATTTGATTGTTCACTGAAGAATTCCTTTTACAGTCAGCAGCAAGCAATTAAATGACAGTGCAGCACAGAAAACAGAGCAGGTGGGCAGTCAGGGGCCATGCAGGGAAAGATTCATGAGCTTGTGTGGGCATTACGCAGCCCTCTGGACCGGAGGCTTGGGTTTGAGCTTGCAGTATCCTGGAGGCAATGACTAATTTTTTCCCCACAGTTGGTGCTGCAGCACTCAGTGCGTGTGTCACGAAGGCCCATTAAGGACATGGAGGTTGTGTGAAACATTCTCAGGCAAGAACATCAGTGTTTTGATGGAGTGAAACAGGACGTCCTGGTTAAAGCCAAGCTTTAGCAGTGATGCAGCGATCAGTTTCGCTCACTTAAGTTCCTCCAATGTAGCAGAAATGGCACACTCACCATCTGGTCACCTTCAGAACTGACCAAAGCATTCAGTGCCCAGCAGTACCATATTTAGTATTTGGAAAACAGATTTAGCTCTGGCCCATGATCAGCTCCAAGTTAAGAGGTCTAGATTACTGTTCGTTTATCTGATTTATTTAACCATCTGTTTCTCTGATACTTTGTTAGGCCATTTTTCCCCTGTTCCTCAGTGGTCAGGACCCCCTGGACCCTCACAGAGCAGGTACTGTTTGGTGTTTGGGTGGTGGATCATTCTCAGCAGTGCATTAACATTGATGTTTGTGTTGCGCTGGTCTGGGTGGACCAGACACAGCAGTCCTACTGGAGTTTCCAAACACCTCAGTGTCTCTGCTGGACTGAGAATTGTCCACCAGCCAAAAACATCCAGCCAACAGCGTCCTGTGACCACTGATGAAGGACTAGAGGATGACCAACACAACGGTCAGCAGCAGATGAGCCATCATCTCTGAATTTACATCTACAAGGTGGACCGACAAGGTAGGAGTGTCTAATAGAGTGGACAGTGTTTAAAGCTCCAGCAGCACTGCTGTCTCTGTTCCATTTGTACCAGCACAACACCTCACTGGCTCCAGACGAGTTTGACTGTAAAAGGTACAATGAGGCATGCATTTTAGTACAGGTGTAGCGCTAGTGCCCACACCTCCCTCATGCAATTTAAATCATAAATTTACAATACATACAACTGGCAGATTGCTGTTTACATGTTTGGAACAAATATCTGCCAAATCCCATCTTGGCTAACTGCGACCGTGCATCCCTTCATAAGCTGTGAGAATTCATTTAAAACAACACGCTTTTGTTATTGCCAGTGATAATGGCAATAAATTAGGGCTAATATGATGTAAGACAGGCTTTTGCAAAATAATAACCCGGGATAAATTGTTCCTTCCATCTGAGCATTCGGAGAGGTTTTCTGTACTCAGCCCGCAGTGCACTCTTGGGCCAATCGCATTGGGAAAATAAGGCATGTAGCCATCAGTCAACTGAGCCTGAAGGGAGACCAGCTGCCTTCTCCTGGATTCGCAACCATCTATCTCCTTAGCTGAAGACCTGGCATAGAGAGTAATAGAAAAAAGAGAAAGATACTCTTTCTATCTCCCTAGCTGAAGAACCGGCATAGAGAATGATCTAAAGAGTCTCTTTTCTTTTCACTCTGAAGACCTGGTAAAGGAAATGATGTGAAGGTGGTTATGTTTCTCTGTCTCTCTGTCTGTCTTCATCTGTGTTTCACTCTTTGGAGTGTAGAGTGAACTGGAAGCAGTCTTGGAAGAGGCATAGGCATCAAATCAAATTTGATATACTTTGAATTTGTAATCAGAAAAAATATTGAAAAAATACCCCATTGCTCCCAGGTGTATAACATCAAGCATATCGCAATGCAATCTCCATAGACAAACACTGGCAGTAGAATTGGTCACAATGAAGAGATCGGTGACTTTAAATAAGACACTGTTATAGGATGCCACCTCATGATCATCACTGGCCCACTATGGACCACTGGCTAGTCCTTAGTACTGGTCCGAAGACCACCAGGGGGTGTTTCGCAGCTCATCTGTGGTCCACGGCCCGGTGGTTTAGAAACTCTGCCTTAAACCATGTTAATTCACCAAGCAAACTCAAATACCGTGTCACAGAGGAGTGAACGGTGCCTGAAGAGTTCACTCTTAAGTTAAATATATATAAACGAGTTTTGGGCTTAAACGATACAAATGTAAAAATGAAAATAAAAAAAATCTCATCAGTAGCCAGCAGTAAATCATCTCCAGCTCTAATAGTTATAGTTTCTATAAACTATATGTAATAGTTTGTTGCTTAAAGAACGTGACAGTGTTTCGTGGCCGAACGGTGAGGGCGGGAACAGTGGTGCTGTGATGCAAACAGAAAATCTGCCGTAGGGCAGACTGTCTCATTTCAGCTCAGCCTTTGCGGGTCTAAGCAGCCTTCAAAGGACACGGCTTCGTAGACCGCATCCTATGAAGGATGCAACTTCGGAATTGGGACACATTGATAGACTTGCATGGTTTTGGATACTGTACAACACTTATCTAAAACAAAATGGACAGAAGTACAGTGAAAACACAGATTTCAGGAATAATACTGCTACACTCTTTAGCTAACTAACTTTTGTCAATTTTCCATCTAATTCCTTTCAACTAATCAACTACTTTTGAGTTAAAAGGAAAATCTGCTAATCTTTTTTTTTTTTTTTCACCAGACTATTCCTTGAAGGTGATTTGCTGGAGGAATTTTCTCTCTGCTGTCCCTCTACTTAGCACCCCTCTTTATCAGTCCCCTCCACATTCCTGCCTCACACTCTTCCCTCTCGCGCTGTTAGCTGACGCACACTGAAGCGTTCCTCAGAGAGCTGCAGATAAAAGGCGAAGAGTGTCGGCTGATGCCCTGACCTCCCCATCACTGTGAGGGCCGCTATCTGTGACAGGCCTTCATCCATAGCCCTGCTCTCCACTGGCCTGCTGACCAATGGCTCTCACTGCTTCAGTAAATACAGCACTGCTTCACCCTGCATAGCTCCCATGACAAAGGTGGGGGGCAGAGTGGCCATGTTTTCTCCCACCTCCACTCATCATGGCAGCAGCTAGTGTGGCTAGAAGAGTGTCAGTGAGGGTGTATATTGGTGTGACTGAGCCTGTGCGATAAAGAATTAATAAGAGTTTCATAAATCCAACATTTTAATCATTAGCAATAACATTTTTTTTTTACATTTTTATTCTTTTTAACAAGTTTATCCATTTTTATCTTAAACTGAAAAACTACACTACACTGTTAAAAAGGGTCCTTTAATAAAGGGACACATGGGTTTAAATGGTGAAAGGTTTGCATGGTGAAATGGTTCTTCAGGTTGACTGAAAATGAGTTGTAAAGTCTAAGTTGTGAGATTTCAGAGTTGTAAGTTGTAAATATGGATATATAAGTACATATCTGCATGTAAAAGTTGAGAGTTTTAGCATCGAAAAGGGTTCTGCTTTAATTACGATGTCAAGCTTGTAACACCACAAGAACCCTTTCTGGTGCTCTATATTGAAGCAATTAAAAAAAAAAGGTTCTTTATAAAACCACATACAACACACTCTCAATCTGAATATCCATTTCACCATGTAAAGAATCACTGGAGCATGAAATGGTCCCACAGAGAACACTCTATATTGCCAAAAGTGTTCACTCACCCATTCAAATCATTGAATTCAGGTGTTCCTATCACTTCCATGGCCACAGGTGTATAAAACCAAGCCCCTAGGCCTGCAGACTGCTTCTACAGACATTAGTGAAAGAATGGGTCGCTCTCAGGAGCTCAGTGAATTCCAGTGTGGTACCGTGATCGGACGCCACCTGTGCAGCAAGTCCAGTCGTGAAATTTCCTCACTACTAAATATTCCACAGTCAACTGTCAGTGTTACAGCCACTGGACACTAGAGCAGCGGAGACGTGTTCTCTGGAGTGACTAATCACGCATCTCCGTCTGCTAATCCGATGGATGACTCTGGGTTTGGGGGTTGCCAGGAGAACGGTACTTGTCTGACTGCATTGTGCCAAGTGTAAAGTTTGGTGGAGGGGGGATTATGGTGGGGGGTTGTTTTTCAGGAGCTGGGCTCGGCCCCTTAGTTCCAGTGAAAGGAACTCTTAATGCTTCAGGAGACCAAGAGATTTTGGACAATTTCATGCTACTGACTTTGTGGGAACAGTTTGGAGACGGCCCCTTCCTGTTCCAAAATGACTGCGCACCAGTGCAAAAAGCAAGGTTCATAAAGACACGGATGAGCGAGTTTGGTGTGGAAGAACATGACTTCAGCCTTCCCAGAAGAGCTGAAGCTGTTATAGCTGCAAAGGGTGGGCTGACATCACATTACTCCCTATGGATTAAGAGAATGAGATGCCACTGAAGTTCATATGCACGTGAAGGCAGACGAGTAGTGCTTAGAGATTGTTTACTAAAGAATTAAAAGAACTTTGTTTATAAGAAATCTTTATTTATAAGAATGTATATAATTTTTTTTTAGAGTGTAGCCAATGTGCACTACATGTGCACCACTTACTCTTTAGACAGGCAGCAAGAAAAAGTCTAGCTCTTCACTTACAACAGTACAAAGTAGCATAACAGTTCTGAGAGTAAGCTAGCTGCATATTTTCATTGTTAAAGTTATGAAGCATGAAACTTATAGTAGCACAAAATCGGTGTGACAGTGAGGGGATTTGCTTGCTAGCCATGCTCAGAATTGATTAATTAGAAAGTTGAAAAAAAAGCCATGAGTTTGAGGAAAATGTGCTGGAACAAGCGGAGCCTCTGTAGCAGCTTTACTTCCCATTTATCTTTATTTATTCTCTATTTAATGACTGTTAGAACAGTTTTGTGTTGCACATCTGCATGTAAACAACTGCATGTAAAGAATCAAGCACCACAAAATAAACATTTCCAGATAATTTTGGTGCATTTCTGCTGCTCTGTTCACCATAAAATTTTAACACAATATAAAGGGAGCTGGTATTTCCAAATACTATTATACAGCAATGTACAGTTGTGTGCAAAAGTTTAGGTGCCCCTGGTCAAATGACTTCTGCAAATTATTTTAATGTACAATTATGGTTTAACACATTGTAAAAATAATAAAACTTAAAAAGTGGCCTTGCAAAAGCTTTGGCATAGTTTTTATTTCATATTTTCCGTATTTCATATATGCTAAACTCAGCGAATAAAATATGTGCACTAAAATTTGCACAGTCATATTTAAATGTGTTCCCTGTGGAAGACGTGTTAACTTATTTTTCACATAGTAAAGTCAACAAAACAATTTTATCAGCCTTTCGATTCCAACTTTTGCATACAGATGTATATACATACAATTTAATCTAATAGCTTTGTCTTCATGATTTACAATACTCCTATAATCAGATGTATATTTGCGTATCAGAACGAAGGTTTAAAATGCTATTTAGACAATATTAAATATCAGCAAATTCATATAATTATGATGGAATACAGAATTAAATGTTCAACGTTGAGAGACGCATCATGCTAGGATTTGGTACCATATCTCAAGCCTTCAGTGTGGGTCACGTCCTTGTGCTTTGGCATTAAATAGGAGGCTTCACCTTGCACTTTAATCAGGTGCTGCTCAGAACCCCAGCTGACAGGCTAACAGCTATCGTTTATCACTGTGGCGGGGGGAGGTTCTCAAATATGTCAGCGGGATCAGCCAATTGACTGAGCAATGACCCTGAGAGGTCAGCAAAACACCAACTCCAGTGACCTCCTATCCAGAGGTTGCAGAGGCCACGAGGTTATAAAGGTCAGCACCCTTTTAATGAATGGTATGATGGGCATCAAAGGAAATTCTCTCCATCTCTCCTCCATCAGGTCGCACTGACATCCTGCAATGGGGCTGAGAGGTCCGCGTCTGAGGCTTTAGCTCTTGATTAATCTCGTAGAGGGTTTGAGATGGGACTCATGCCACTTTAATTACCCGAGCTAGCACGCCAGCACAGCAATTACTGTGTCTCCAAGTCCAAAAAAAAGGCTTCAATCTTTCCAAATCAGCAATCAAAACAGCAGCTTCACAATGCTGCAATTAGGAGACTTCACTCAGCAGCGTGCGAGGTGAGCGCGTTTATAGAGGTGGACATGAGCAGCCTCTGAGCAGAGTGAGGTTTAATTGCCGTTTTCCATTCAACTCTTTCTTGTAAAAGGTGAAAGCAGGAGATGAAGGAGAGAGACGGTGATATAATACTGCTTTTGATAGCAGATAGAGCATAAGGGAAAACTCACATTACATAATACAATACCAATAAGTTACTTATACACCGATCAGTCTATAAGTTGCTGTGTCTGATCCAGTCTGTAACTGTAGAACTACAAAATGCACCTATAGAGTAAGTGGAGCTGATAAAATGGACAATGAGCATAGAAACACGGAGGTGGTCAGAATGTTATGCCTGAAAACAGATTTAAAATGTTTGGCAATAGTGTAAATTTTCAATAATTTTCCCATAACTTAAACCATAAGTGTGCTTGATCAGTTAAGCTAACGTTTACTAGTGATTTTAATTCTGAATCTGCCATGCCAGTCATTTTTACAGGCTGCGTTTTAATAAGTCGTTTAAAAATTCTGCCGCTTTTAACACCCTGTAAAGGAAATGGATCTGTAGTGCTCATTAGCTCATCTGGGTATTACTGGGGTTACTCATCCAACACAAAAGCCAAACAATTACCCTCAGCTATTTTGCCAATTTTTTTATACTCAGCACCAGCACTACGAGCTAAACATGTAAGCCTACAGAGCCAAGTTACTTTAACATATTTTTGTTAGCTTTCTTTCCTCATGCTTAGCAAAGCAATCTGCTCATTAACTCTTACAAAAGGCCAATATTTACACAGGACGATATTCATCATTATTGCAAAGCCACAATATGAATTTCTGAGCATATCGCTGATACTTCAGTACAGTCCAACTGCACTGACTATAAAAAGAGCATAAATTAGTCCTGCTCAATTGGATTTAGTGCAGCTCAGTGTGGTTGCGACATGTTGAACGGATTCATAATTTATTTTATTTATTTTTTTTTTTTTTACACGTGATACTACTTTACCTATTCCAACTTATCATATTTTAGAAAAAAATATGGGTATCTTTCAGTGGTGAACAGTAACAAAGTCAATTTAATTGGTTACTGTATTTAAGTAGTTTTTCATGTATCTGTTCTTTACTGAAGTTTTTTTCCCCATTTTTCGACATTTTACTTTTCACTCCACTACATTTCAAAGTCAAATATCTTACTTTTCACTCCTCTACATTATGTAAAATCTGTCGCTCCTTTTGGTTTATGACTGTACAAAAACGTAACATGTCAAAATGAAAGAAGTGCAAAGCACACGGTTCAACGTCAGCGCAGCAGCGTAAATTTTTGGGAGAGTCAGTTCAACATAAATGATGAACTAACCTAACTTTGTGTAAATAGAGCTCAATATAGAAATATGTCCACATATGCAGTCGAGACTGACGCGGCTTTTTCTGAATTTCTACAAACACCATTTCATTTTATAGTAAATTAGTTTGGGCTGGTTTATGTTTATGAACAGAGGCCTACAGATCAACATAGTAAAGGAGCTCATCTGTGATCCTGAGTTTAAAGCCAGTTTTTATTAAACTTAAACTTGGAAGTAAGTTGTAAATAAATCTTAAACTGAAGCTTGTTTGCAAACTGAGCCACTCAGTTCTACCTGATAAACTGTTGGTCTTCAGTGTTTATGATCATTTTAATAGACGTCAGTAACTAATTAATGACATTCTATTAAAAGACTGGTTTACCAAGAGAGACACTGGAGTATTTTCACCTACAGTGAGTTAATGAAGCAAGAGACTTGTTACAAAAATGATAACAGAACATTAGTTATAAATAATATTTTAGTACTTTTACTTTTGATACTTAAGTACGTTTGAAGGCAAATACTTCAGTACTTTTACTCAAGTGGAGGTCTAAAGGGAGGAACTTCTACTTTTACTGGAGTAATATTGTTCCTTGGGTATCTCTACTTTAACTCAAGTACATGATTTGTGTACTTTGTCCACCACTGGCATCTTTACATTACACTGACATCACCCAGCTTTACTCTTACGTACACTCAAACATCAAAATTAGTCAGAGTTGCTATTTATTCTGGTTTTCTTCAGCGATAAATTGGCTACATTTAGGGTAAAGAGGGTAAAATTGTGTAAACCTGATTTAATTTTTTGGCCAAACCATCATGTTAACACAGCCAGGCAACTAAAGGTTCTTTGAGGTAAGAAAAGTCAAGAAAAAGACAGGAAGTGTGTGAGAGTGAGAGAGAGAGTGAGAGAGTGAGAGTGAGAGAGAGAGTTGGCATCTTGCTGACTGCACTGCTAAGGCAAAGAAGGCCTCGCTGTGCCAAGGAAAAAACACGACGACCTCTGCCAAGCTTTTTCACATCTGCGAGCGAGCGTATGCCCCCCCCCCCCCCCTCCCCTCTCGTCGCCCTCGCGGCAACAAACATCTGGTCCTCAAACTGCAGGCTGAAACCTGATCCACCAACTGGGCCGCCTGGCTCACCTCGGGCCATCTGATTGGCTGAGAGTCGCAGGACGCCTCGACGCCCCGATCCTGCCAATAACACACAACGGTCCTGCAGGGCCCCTTTGGGCTGGGCTTGCGTTCCCTCAAAATGTTGAAGGCTTGGAGGAATCACATTTTGTGGAGCAGCGAAGCAGCTCAGCGCACTTACAGTGAACATACACTACGACAGTGTCGTAGACAAACACCCGTCTGAAAGCCTTTATTCAACTGGGTGTCAAGGTTGATAACTGGGGTTAAAATGAAGAAAAATTATGTTCATTAGAGAATCTATAGCAGCACTTCACAGATCATTAAAACAGGGGGAGTGATATGGTAATATTATGGTAGCAAGTTATACTTAACTAAAAATGATGTGCTCATTTTCTGGTTGTTAATTAGTGATTAGTGGTAACAAGTTGGTAATAAAATGAAGAAATAATGATAAACTAAGTATCTGCAATATAATATTCCTTTCCCATTTAATATAAAACAGTGATACCAAACAGTCAGTCACTGAAGTCTATCTGCTTTGTTTCTTTACATGTTAAGCCACAGCAGCGGCCACCAGCCTTCCTCCTAGAGACCTCCAAACCAGATCTAATACACCTCCTTCTGCTAAGCAAGGACTTATAATAATATATGACTTTATGACTATTTTAACAGTTACACCTTCTTGAGCCTCAATTCAGCAATATTGTTTTTTTTGAGGCCATATGTTGAAGCAAAAAAACATTTTCTGATATTTTAACTATAATAATCTATACCAGACAATGAAATATATGATTTAAATGACAAAGAAAACAAATGCCAAAAAATATTATAAACTATATAATGAAAGTTGTGGTCCCCAGGAGTTGCATCACTGGTGTTACAGCGTAACAAAAAATCTCTTACTTTGAAATAAAAATCCCACTGATGACATCACTTGACTTCCTTTTACCCATTTTTTGAAGATTTACAAAGAAATGCACATAGTAAGTCCACTGTGTCCTTCAGTTCTCAGACATTTTCTCATTTAACTCATGTTTTCATATGAAGCTATTAGCTGAAGTCACTGGTGTGACTGACTTTATTGTAAAGTAATTGTGAAAAAATAGAAAACAAATGGATTAAATTACATTTTAGTGGATATTCCATGACTGATAACATGTGGTTTGATGCTCTGTAAAATGTATTTTTTTTTATTAAAAATGTATCTGGTTTTACCTTTTATGTGTAACACCAATGAGGATTGGTAACACCAGTGACTCCTATGGATAGATAGAAAAGTGGACATTTCTATAGAATGACCCTAATATCAGTTGTATTGACAAGATTCCATGGAATTTCAGATCAGCCTTAGTTTAAAATAATACCTAGTCAAATAACTTACAACACTACATGTCTTTAGCGTTGTGTTTCATACCAAACCCACTTTCATATATTGCTTCCAGATAACTTCTTCACAGCCTGCTTTCCCTGTCTGTGGGCTTCCAAACACATTCGGCAGATGCTTCACTTCCAGTGTTGCTGTGATTAGCAAATTAGCTGTGAAGCTGATGAATTGCAGAAGAGGTGTCATAATAATTTGCCTCCACACTTTGGGTCTATACACCAACTGCCTCCGTCCGCTGAGAGCACAGTCGACTGCTGCATTGAGGCTGATTGCCTCAAAGTAATACCACTGAATTATGAAGAACGTAGTCGCCTCCGTTTGTTTGGTTTTGTTCTGTTTAAATCCTTGGAAAAGTAAATGCATGGGTGTATACAGTGTGTGTCCACTGTCCAGCCACAGCTGTATGACTAATCCAAAAGCAATACAGATGTGTTGAACAGGACAAATAAGAAAGACAAATCCATGTACCAATCAGCGATTCAGCGGAACTTGTTCTGATTGAGCAGCTGTAGAAGCACTGAGATGTAGTAAAATAAATAAATAAATAAATAAATAATGATCATTTTGCTACACTGTTTAAATGCAAATTAGTAACTACATAGTGACACATCATTGTGAATTACTGTAATTATCAAATTAAAGCTATAATAAAATATAACTTAATAAATGTGACGGAGTGAAATCTGAGAAGCTGCCCTTTTGGTAAAACATCTTTGCTTGCTTCAGGCAGCTATGAGTCAGAAATAATGATCACCAACATTTAAAGCTAATCAGAGTTTGTCAATATGTTAATACAAGAGAACCATCTGCAGTAGTGCAGGCTGAAGCCCACCCGCAGTGCGCTGTATGCTGCAATGATGGAATCTGTAATTGTAGCCCTCTCATTCAAATACAGCTATGAAATGGCTTTTAAGGCAATACCTTTCAGGAGAATAGACTGGACAGAGCTCATGAGAGACCTATGGATAAATCAATGAGCACCAACCTAACAAAAGGATACCACTACAAAATAAACCCCCTTTATAGGGGATTTGTAAATGTAAAATTTGTTTAGGTCATAGACCTAAAATATAAACATCATTAATAAGCCAATAAGAAAATGACAGTGACCTGAGGTTTAACCATATACATACTTTTTTTTTTTTTTTTACAATTTCTTTTTGTATATTTTTCTTCACTTTAACAATGTTAGCTAGAATTACTGTATCAACCAAATACTGTATATTGCTGCTGTGGTTGCCTCCTCAGTGACTGCTATGCTCATATATACTAGGCTCTCTGCTAAGCTGCTAATATGTCATCCTCCTTTGCACAGGTCCACATACTCAGAGATGATGAAGCCCGACTTGACTTGCGTTTTGGACAAACAACAGGACACTGTTTCCATCACAGTTGTGTTATAACTGCTCATGAAATATTTTTAAACTTGGAACAATTGGCTTTATGTTATTTATTGGATATATTACCGTACATATTAATAACACCAATTAATACGTTTCAGCTTCAGTTTAAGTATCAAACTAAATTTGAAAACGGAAAATTAAACAGATTTCATGCGTTCCTTATAGAAGATTTTCATCTGAACAGGGGTGGCCAAACCTTTGCAAATGACTACAATACATATGACACACACTAACTGGTTGGAAGACGAAGACTGCTACTCTCACTGGAAATAAAACCTGGAAACTGCATTCAGTCTATAGAAATCATGAAAATCAATGGTTCGGATTCAACGTTAACACAACAAACAACACGATTATTCAGTTATGAGAATGAGAAAGTTATTCAGTTATTGAAAGTAACAAATACATTCTGATGAGTTTTGTCTCACATGACTATAGCAAAATGCATGTCTTTTTAAAGGGGGAACATTTTTAGGGTCAAATTTAAGGAAATCTGAAAAATTCAACATTAAATCACACTTGACTACACAAGATCACGATGAACTGTTTTCATCATTTGACAGTCCTAATAAAATTACGACATGCGTTTACTATGGCTGGAGATAACCACGGCTAACGGTTAAGAATTCTTATAGTTCATTCTAAATGACAAATGGATTCATTGATACAAACTGCATTTAATTCTTCACATTAAACACATTCTCGATGTCTCCTCTGCCACGATGACTTCTGAAGACAGCTCAGTCTGCCAGTTCTCGCTGCCCCGGAATGAGAACGAGTCGGAAACTTAATTAATTCTATTCAGTTCCTCTCCGTGTTGTCTTGTTTTAATCTTTGTGATCGCTACCCACTGTATCATTTCCTTATCAGCCATTTCAATTATAATCCCCCTGCTCGGCTATTCGCTCACTGACAGCTACTCCACGGCTCTCAGCACAGCTCCAGGCTGCCTCTTCTCACTCCCTCCTCTCCCCCTCGTAAACAGGGCCAAAACAAATAGGATAAGATTGATTGGGAAGCAGGTGAAGAGCACAGATGTACTCGTTTAGGCCGGATTAAGGCTGTTTAAAGTGTGTTTAGTGTCTGGGAGATGGGGAGGCGACCGTTTACACGGAACAGTGAGAGTTACATTCAGCAGAGTTCAGTATAGCCTTCACTGACTGATAGAGAGAGAGAGCGAGGACAGAGTTTCGGTCTGGGGGATGGAGGGACACTCAATTTTCAATCCACACAGCACAAACCTCTTTTCTGAACATTACACAGTAACTAGCCCCGGAAAGCGCAGACAGGGGTGTGGTCAGATTTATTATTCAGATAATGTTTCTTTGTTCTCTGTAGAGGGTGTGTTGAATTACTTTCACTTAGAAAAATCACTAAAAGTTGACCATACAACCAAGCATACCAACTGCTGTGGCTGTGAAAGTGTCATTTGTCCCATTCTTTCTTGTTTTAACACTTAAGCTGCTAAGCAGTCCAGGGTCTCTGATGTTGTATGTTTTATTTAAATAAATAATAATACAAATCTTTTCTTTTTGACCTGTCCTAAGAAATGAAAAGGTGGACATGTCAGGCCACAGTACGTTTCTACATTGCATCTACCCATTTCAGAGGAGCTTGGACCCAGAGAAGTTGGCAGTGTTTCTGGATGTTGATGCATGGCTTCTGCTTTGCGTAGTGCAAGCTTAACTTGCATTTGTAGATGCAGCGACTGGCTGTGTTTACTGACAAGAGCTTTCCAAAGTATTTCCAAGCTCATGTGGTTAGAATCAGTACAGAAGCATGGAAGTTTTAATATGCAGTGCCGTCTCAGGGACTGAAGGTCACGGGCATTGGATACTGGTTTTCAAGCTCACAACCTTCATTATGCACAGAGATTTACAGATTCCCTGAATCTTCTGATATTCTACACTATACAAGGTGAAATACCTAAATTCCTTGCTCTTCAAACTACGGCAAAGGTGCAAGCCTTTCCTGGATGTTTCTTCTATAATCAGGTATGACTGCATGGTTTAAGATGTTTTTGGAACATTTCACAATGTTTACAGTCCTAAATCCCTGTCCTAACTTTTTTGGAAAGTGTTGCAGGCTTCAGAATGAGTGTCTATTTACTGAAAATAATTAAATTCCAAAGCTAAAACATGAAATATCTTGTCTTTACATTTGTATCGTTTAAATAAATACACGTCAAAGTGAATTTACAGATTGATGCCATCTAGTTTGATCTGCATTTTGCCTTCTGTCCGTCCCAACTTTTTTGAAAAAAGGGTTTGTACTTTGAACAGTTTTTCATGCTCGTTTCTTGTCAAGCAGTGCATGGTGCGTTTTATTAATTGCAAAATGAGTGAACGAAAAAAATAAATAAATAAACCAATTCAAGTTCTTTTACGCCTGTTAGCTGGGAAACAAATGGCGGCATAATGAACAAAGCCCTAGGGCCACCCTCCATGGTGCTAATTGAGCACTTTAAAGACTCAAACTCCCAGCCACCCCTGATTAATGTACCTTCGACCACTTGGAAGGAGGAGAATCTGAAGGAATGTGAATTAGCCAGATGAGCTGCAGGAAAAAAACATAATAATAAAAAAAAAAAGGGTACCCAGGCTGGTAGGAGCAGAATTAGCATTCCTGCTAAATGCGCAAACACAGGGAGCTCTCTCAGGCTCCGTCATTAAAGGCTGCTAAATAGTTGTTCATTAGTGTGCAGCAAGTCACAAGCGCCTGTCGATCAGCCTGCCCAGAGCGGTTGAGACTGGCAGCTGCCCTGAGAAACAAGAGATACAATCTCTTTCCCACCGAGGGCTAGCCAGGGTTTATTGCCATATCATTATGGACTGCTATGCATAACATGAAAAAGCAATGGAAACAAACCTAATGAAGTCTTCCGCGTGCCTGTGCACGTTGTTATTTAACAACAAACTATTTTATGGTGCTTTTCAACAACCACTGCTGTTCTGTGTGCCCTGTTAGCGAAGCTGAGAAACTGTCTGAGGTAAGATGAGCCGCGCTGTCATTTTGAGGATGCGGATGCTGAAATATTGAGACCGATTTGATTCTGTTCGCTATTTTGCGCTGATGATTTGTTTTTTTCTTCCTTCTCCGCTTTCTCAGATTGAAGCTAGGAGTCAGCCGGAGTTCAGAGTCTCCGGTTTGTTTTGCTGCTTCCCGCGTTCAGCGCAAAGCAAAGAAAAGGATGGAGGAGAAGTAGAGGAAAGAAAAACAAGCAGCCGAAGAGAGATGCGAAAGTGGGACTTCAAAGGTTTTTGGCGCGATACCCCAGCGAAAAGCGCGTTCTTGCCAAAAACCCCAACGGACAGAACGGGGGGAAAAAAAAAAAAAAAACCTCAGTGACTACACTATGTAATATTCAAAAGAACAGAGAGAGAGAGAGAGAGAGAGAGAGAGAGAGAGAGAGAGAGAGGAGAGAGAGAGAGAGAAGAGAGAGAGAAGAGAGAGAGAAGAGAGAGAGAAGAGAGAGAGAAGAGAGAGAGAAGAGAGAGAGAAGAGAGAGAGATATTGCCAGAAAATTTAACCAACACAATTTCCCTCTTACTCTAAAAGTAGTCAATCAGCCAAGACATATTTGGTGTTTAACATCATCTTCTTTAGTTCTGCACTGGCTCTTTGTGGCCAAGGGTATCGAAATTCAATACTTTAATGGTACTGAACCCATTACCAACATAATCAGTTTTATTACCATCTGTGAGCCAAGAAACCACCCAAATACAAGAACAAGGGAGGCTGGTGGGCTGTGACAACAGATCTTATATATTGGACCTAGGAGCCAAGTGGAGCTCATAAAATGGCCAGTGAGTGGAAAACCAAGGAAGGTGTTTCTAATAAAGTGGCCAGTGAGTAGATGTATAAGGCAGGTTGTTTCTAATAAAGTTGCCAGTTTGTGGACATACAAGGTAGGTGTTTCTAATAAAAAGTGTCCAGTATGCGGACATGCCTAAAATGTGGGTGTTTCACCAATGAGTGAAAGAACATGGTAGGTTCTTCTATTAAAATGTCCAGTATAAGGCAGGTTCTAATGAAGTGGCAAGTATTTGGACATCCAAGGTAGGTGTTTTTACCCGGCAGCTCCATCTCCAACATTCTTTGACCAATATATCCACTATTCCTCCTCAACACATGTCCAAACACGTCCCTCTGAACTGCTCATTTCTAATCTTGTCCATCCTTGTCACTCCCAACGAAAATCTCAGCATCTTCATCTCCGCCACCTCCAGCTCAGCCTCCTGTCTTTTAGACAGAGCCACAGTCTCCAAACCATACATCATAGCAGGACGCACTACTGTCTTGTAAACCTTCCCTTTCCCTCTTGCTGCTATCCTTCTGTCACACATCAGCCCTGACACCCGTCTCCACCCACTCCATCCTGCTTGCACCCTCTTCTTCACCTCTTTTCTACACTGTCCATTGCTCTGGATGGTTGCCCCAAGATATTTGAAGTCATCCACCTTTACGACCTCTACTCCTTGCATCTTCACCTTTCCACCTCCCTCCCTCTCATTCACACACATGTATTCTGTCTGGTCTCTACTGACCTTCATTCCTCTCCTCTCCAGTGCAAACCTCCACCTCTCCAGATTCTCTTCCACCTGCTCTCTACTCTCACCACAGATTACAATATCATCTGCAAACATCATGGTCCATGGAGCCTCCTGCCTGACCTCATCTGTCAACCTTTCCATCACCATTGCAAACAAGAAGGGGCCTAAAGCTGATCCCTGATGTAACCCTAGGAAATTAGCCAATTAATGGAGGTATAAGACAGGTTGTTTCTACTAAAATGGTCAGTGTGTGGAAGTACATATTACATGTTTCTTATTACCTGGCCCCTCAGTTGAAAGCCAAAGTTGTTGTTTTTAATAAAATGGAAGCATAAACCATGATTAAAAAGAGTCACTGACAAAATGTCCAGTTCAAAACTGCAGCAACACACAAAACCCAGCAGGAGTCATGATACTGTAGGGTACGTTCATCACAAAGTTCATCCAGTATTCGATGATCCTGCACTGCAGCTGTTAACAGCCCCCCCTCTCACTCCACGGGGAGCGACTGGGTGAGTAACAGCTTTACTGAGCGTAGGAGCAACACCAGAGTCTTCTGTGCACCCAAACATCCTGCTATCAGGTCTGGGACTGAAAAGCACTGATAACAGATGTGCAGCCACATTCCCGAGACATTCCGTATCATTCCAGCAGCACCACTGCTTGTAGATCAAGCATCAAAGAAAACAGAGTCCATATTCTACATTTATCTTGTAATAGCTTTCCTTCTGAAGTCTGCCAATAACATTTGCGTGGTTTAAATATCAACTTAGTCCTTAACTTCTTCTGATACCTTAGAATGAAAACAGCACTGCGTTAGATGCTTTTGTTAACATTGAATGAAGAGTCAAGACAAAACATTAAAATATGGTGTGTGTACGCTGCTTCAAATCACCCTGTGAAGCCTATAATAAAATAAAATAAAAAATAAAGTGTAGTGGGTAACACCTTTGCCTTCTACGCTGTAGACTGGGGTTCGATGCCCCAACTGGGTAAATACCCTACACGATACCAATAAGAGTCCTTGGGCAAGACTCCTAACACTACCATTGTCTACCTGTCTAAAACAAATTCTCAAATTGTAGGCCAGTCCGGATAAGAGCGTCTGCCAAATGCCAAATGTATCGCACACAGACTCAAAAGAAGGTCCAGCTTAATGGGTCTAAAGGGCAAAAGCAGCATTATACTGCTGAAGATACATCGATCAGGCATAACATTATGACCACCTCCTTGTTTCTATGCTCATTGTCCATTTTATCTGCTCCACTTACTATAAAGGAGCACTTTGTAGTTCTACAGTTACAGACTGTAGTCCATCTGTTTCTCTGATACTTTGTTAGCCCCCTTTTACCCTGTTCTTCAGTGGTCAGGACCCCCATGGAGCCTCACAGAGCAGGTACTATTTGGGTGGTGGATCATTCTCAGTCCAGCAGTGACACTGAGGTGTTTAAAAACACCAGCAGCACTGCTGTGCCTGATCCATAAAGGTTCTCAGTTTCCTATATGTTCTATGTTCTACACAATCTGTCAAGTTGCACAGGACAACTTCATACAATCATTGTATCCACTTATTTGTGAAATAAATGGGGAAAAGTTAATTGAAAGCAATATTAAACTTTTGAACAGCACAATCTTAAAAGTTAGTTCTTCAGGGGCTCTTTAGTAAAGAAAGTGGTTCTGTAAGCAGAATCATAAGCACTCAAAGAACCCTTTGCATGCTTAAAGGATTCTCCACATGTGTTGCCTGTGGTTCTACATAGCACCAAAAAGAGCTCTACCATATACAACACACACATCAGTCTGAAGAACCATTTCACCATGCAAAGTACCCCTTTAAGCATGCAAATGGTTCTCTGAGTGTTCATGGTTCTATGTTCTATATTTTATTGATTGACATTTATTTTTGACAACTTATTTGTTTTTGCCGTAAAGCATGTCAAACTCTATTTTAATGTATAAAAAGGTGCTTTATAAATAAAGACTATTACTATTATTAATATACAGAACCACTGTCTTTAGTAAAGAACCCTTGAAGAACCATATTTTGAGACTGAGGTGTACTACAAGTTCTTGGCTGCTTGATTTTCCACTGAATTTCAATGGAGAAGCCAGTCTGCACTGGATGCGGATTATAGGAATTATCTCTTATCCTGATCCATGACCTTTACTGTTTAAGTAAATATTGGATTATTAAAATAAGGCACATATGCCGCAAAGACAGAGAGATTAGGGCCCCTCGGTAAGCCAGCGGTACAAGCGCATGATGCCTTGGGTGGTTTGGTAAAGTGAAAAAGGAAAAGCTACGTCTGCAGCGTAGAAAAGAATCTGTTTCATTAAAATTACATCTCATTTAATCCAAATACTGTCCAGCCTAAAACAGCCTGTAGCATGAAATGCTTGAGCCCAGTAGCCTTGAAAAAATGTAATGGATGAAAAATTTAAGGAGAGCGGAGGAAAGCGGTTTGTTTCTGTTGGCTGTGGGTAACTGATTGTGCCCGGGAGATTCTCCTCGCTTCTCCGGTCCGCGAAAGTAGAAGAAAACCGATCGTTCTAGGCCTGCTATCGATTCCCACGCAGGAAGGAAGTCTTTTGAAGTTATTCCCAAGGTGAAGGAAACAGCGCAGCAATGGGATCCAGACTGATTACGATAAGTGAAGATTAAGAGGGCGGATGGGTGAGAAGTGACATGAATATGTGTACATGGCCATGCATGTCGAGGAGCATGTGCATGTATGAGAGTAGGTGGTGGATGTGTCCAGGAAATAGAGGCCATCTGAGAGTGAAACAGCCACTCTGCAAGCAGACGTAATAAAATCGGTGAAGTCTGGAATTGGTAGCTATTGATTTCTAATGACGTGACTGCAATCAATCAGGTCGATCGGGTCACACAGACACCTCAAAAAACAATGCAGAGAAAGTGAGGGAGAGCGAGAGCATTTTATAATAAGCTGTTCAAAATCTATATTAAGGCCAAAGCTAGTGAAGGTCAAACATGCTGCTTCACGCATTTACTAGAGGTGGTCAAAGGGCATCACTGACTACAGTCGTCCAGAGGAGACGCACTGATTCAAGTTTTCTTCTCTTAAAACTCTAATAATCAGGGACATTACATACATACATTAAAGCAACTGAATGCTGATGTTGGGTTTATTTGATATGCAAAGAACATGATCTAATAAAGTCAAAACAAAGTGCTAGCACTGTAATGATATGCAAGCTTTGCAATGCACACTACTGTTTTTGCATCAGGATACTATATATTTTCTATGAGAAATGCATAACTTTCACATTTGTTTACTTCTTTATTTACTGACTGGGGCAGTCATGGACTGAAGGAACCAGCCTTGTGACCGGAAGGTCACTGGTTCGATCCTCTGAGCCAACAGTCTGTGACTTAAGTGCCCTTGAGCAAGACACCTAACCTCCAACTGCTCCCCAGGCACTGTGGATAGGGCTGCCCACCTCCCTGAGCAAGTGTGCTCACTGCCTAGTGTGAGTTCACTAGAACGCAAGTGGTGTTTCACTGCACGGATGGTTTAGATTGCGGAGGTGAAATTTCCCCCATTGTGGGACTAATAATGGTCATTTAATTTATGGTTCTACCCAAAGCATTTTTTCCTCCTCAAAAAGACAACAGTGCACATGGCATATGTTCATTCAGCAAACATCTGTTATTCCGTTTCATAAAACATTTCAGTAAACATATGTTTGTAAATCAAAAGAACTTGAGCTTAACAAGTTCATGTACAATCAAATCTTGTGTTTGTATATGAATTGAATTTGTTCAAACTCCAGCCACAGAGTAAACAAGACTATTAAAAAAAAAACATAAATAAAGTATTCAGACCACAGATATTTACAAGGATTATGTTATGACATTTAAACCCAAGGCATTAACCAACATAGTAATAAGCTAAAAAGTGTTTTTTTTATTAAGCGAAGTGGAAAGAAGAAAAAGTTTTTCAAAAAATGATGTCCTATGTTTTCAATATTTCCACGTCACTACCAAAACAGTTTTAGTTCATAGTTTTTCCCTATACCAAGGCCAAGGGTTCATTTCTTTCTCTATGTATTTATGTATGTATGCATGTATTTATTAAGTTGATGGATATCACTTTCAGAAATATCATCAAATGTGTTAATTCAGCCATGTCACTCCACTGCTGCGTTCCCTTCATTGGCTTCCTGTAGCAGCTCGCATCAGATATAAAACCCTGATGTTGGCCTACAAATCCAAAAATGGTCCAGCTCCTTCCTACTTGAGATCAATGGTGAAAGCTAGATCCGTACCCAGAGACCTTCGTGCTTCAAGTACGGCTCGACTTGACCCACCATCTTGCAGATCACAAGGAAAACATGCCTCCAGACTGTTCTCTGTCCTGGCACCAAGGTGGTGGAATGAACTTCCCCTAAGTGTCTGAACAGCAGAATCACTTGCTGTCTTTAAACGACGTCTGAAGACCCATCTCTTTACACTACACTTATCTAATCACTAACACTGTCTATTAATGATTTTCAGCAGGTTTAGTGTTGTGTAGACTCTGTGTTGAGTTGTAGGTATTTTTCTACTTGTATTTGTTTTAGGTCTCAATGCGTAGATAACTTCAGGTAGCAATTTAGAGCAAAGCTCTTTAAAATTATGTCGACCTTTATTAACATGAGATATTCTGAAGTAATGACAAGCACTTTTGTAAGTCGCTCTGGATAAGAGCGTCTGCTAAATGCCATAAATGTAAATGTAAACAGAACTACAGGAAGCATTTCCTGGTGTCACACATTTCATAGCATGGACTCATAATATCCACCGCACAAATCAGAGAAAAAAAATAAATGTTGACATGCACACCGTGATGATTTCTTTACACTCTATTTATTCCATTAATTAAAACCGACAGTGGCACTTTGATGGCCATGTGACGTAACTCCTCTGCCAGTAGACAAGCAGCTCTCTACGTTTCCTGGACTGGTACTGGGCCCGGTACTGGGCCCCTCAGGTTCATGTGGTTAGATTACGTTGGCTGACACAATTTACTGGAATGTTTAGCTCCTTAAAATCTGTACTGTGATATTCAAATCAGTTAAACCAAACACTCAAACTCCTTTTTCTCCATTCACACACACGAATGCCAAAGATGGCTATGAATCAGTAATGTTAGTGCGGCGGTCTGTCCTCTCTCCCTCTCCTCTGAGGGACACACTGATTGGCCCAGGTCTCAATGACTCACACACTGACTCCATTAGGTGACGGAGGTGTGTGTGGATGGTGGTGAGGGGAGGTTCACACTCCCCAAATCATAAGTGTGTGTTCTCATCCCTCATCCATCCCAAGGTTATTGCATACACTGCTGGCCAGCATGCACATTTCCCACCATGAACAAAAGAGGCCCTTGCTGCGTCCCTGATTATCTATCACTCCCCCTGGACTGTCTTGGAAAAACACACCTTCATTTATTTAATTTTCAGCCCATTAAGTATATTTATTCTTGAGATATTTCTGAGGAGAGTAGATATGCGACAATCCGCTTGCATTTTTACAGAGCCCTGCTGGTGACATCCCATACAAACAAAATGAATGCATGGCCATGTGTTATTAATGCGTGGGAACAAGATCCTAACACGTGGCCATGACTTAGTAAGGCATGGGAATGAGAGAATTAAGACATGGCCATGACTTAGCAAGGCGTGGGAGCGAGATTGTGCCTTAGAAAGTTGTGGCCAAGCATTAGGATCTCATTCCCATGTCTTACCAAGTTGTGGCCATGACTTCATCCCGTTCCCGGTCTTACTAAGTCATGGGCACTCTTTCTGTTTATTTATACAGGGTGTTACCAGCAGGGCTCCATAAGTCTCAAAAAAGAGCACTAAACATTTCTTAAAAGAGAAAATAGGACCCCTAACAACCAAGCAAGATCTTCACCAAAAACTGCCCCCATCAGGTGTTTCCATCCATCCTTTCACAGTGAAGAACACAACACTACTGGGCTGAAAGAAAGTTGTAGCCACAAAGAAGCCCTTAGCGAGAAAAGGAAATGGAGCAAATCACTGCTGTCAGAAGAAAACCATGTATCTTCATTTTTGTTGTTTTTCAGTTTGGCATAATTTGAAAATACCTGTTGTTCTTTACATTGTGTGTAAATTTCATGATGAATGGACCAAAAGAAACGGCTCAAAATTACTCTGAAAAGGTCGGTTCTATTGACTTACATTAAAAGTAAAGTAGGTTTTTCCCTTCTCCTGTAAAGTTTTGGAGATATGAGGTTTTCTTCCGACGACAGCAAAATATAAGAAGAAAATCTGTCAAGCAAAGAAGCTTGTGATGTTCTCAGAACTACCGACTGACGACCCCACCGTCCAGACCTCAACATCACAGGATGTTCAGGATGACATCAATCATGAAAAGCAGAAAACGCAAATGACTTCCAAGACTGAATTTTGAAGATGTGGAAAACATGCCTGTAGATTCCTATAAAACTGACAGCAAGTCTCTTGAAAAGAGTGGAAGCTGTCATAAACACAAAGTGTGGACACACTGAATACTGAGAAAGGATATATGTAGTCACTGGTCTCTTTTGCTTAGTACTGCATACAAAGTAACAGGACACTTCTTTTGGCTCCGTGTTCCTGAATATCAAACCAGACAAAACATCAGAAGAGCTGAGAAACGTGTCACTACAGAATGCGAATCGAACGTCAATGTAATGATGAGTGACAAATTTAAGGAAAAAAATCCCCAAAACACTGCTTTGGTACGGTACTGGGTCACCTCCAAAGTCAGAGTGACTTAATTTTGATTTGCAGTGACCCTTTCCTCTAAAAGAGACAAGATGAGACAAGGTCAGAAAAATGCCCCCCGTTCACTGTAGTGGTTAAGCACTGTTCTCTTGATATAAGCCACATACGCACTTTGCTGAAAACGATGACTTACTGACCATATCACTTTTTCCCACATCCCTGCAGACCAGTGTCTATGGTTACGGCAAAACCGGCCTTCCAAATGTGCATGCGTCTGAGGGGTTTACGCACTGCAACCTTTCTATAACATCCCTCTCTATGGAGTGGACAGACTGTTCTTGCTGACCGTTTGATCACATCCTGCATTAACCCTCTACTGCATGGTGTTGCCATATGGCAACAATTACATTAATTGTTGCAGTGATATAAAATCTGTGTTTTCCTATTTAATTGTGGTAAAAGGGTCTTTTACTTTAAAAGGACAAATACTGTATGACATCACATGACCAGGATTTATTACACCATTGTTATCACCATACATTGCAAATCCCAATTGAAAATTGTATTAATTTCCAGGATTTGTAAATATTGGATCATACATTTAGTACAAGCTGGATTTGTTGGTCTTATTCTCAATAAAATGCTGGTTTTAGAGAATAATTTGTTTTTTTTTATGTTGCTGTGCATATGGCAACAATTTACTAAATTTAAAAAATATAGATTCTTTTATTTCGAACATTTCCATAATTTAAGCAATTTTAAATAACAAACACACACTAAAACTTGATCATGTTCAAGTAATGATTCATGCAGGGTTAACATGTCAGCCACCTGAGGAAAAGCTACTCTTCTGTGTTTTCTTGCATGTTGTAATAATAATATGCATGTGAATTCTAATTCAACCACATCTAAATAGTACATATAAATGATAGTAATAACTTCTGGACTTAGTAGCATTACAGTGCATAATGTTAGCTTTAACCTCTTATTCTCCAGGGGATATTTTTGTTTTTCCAGCTAAATGTTTATGACCAAATCATAAGGCAAATTACATTTATATCATGCAGTTACTGAATAAATTTTTATCCCGCCTCCCCCCCCCCCCCCCCTCCCCTCCCCCTCAAATTAACAGAGTGTTTTGCTGCATGCTTACAATTTACTGCTGAAAGGCAAAAATCTTTTGAGAGCAGATCACTGAAGAGACAGCTTCTGTTTATAGCCCAGATGTGTGGGAAAATGGGTCGACTTTCTGTAGAAAACTAGTTCAGCTTCTTTTATTATAAGGGTTTAAAATTCCATCGCCATCTATTTGACTGGAAAGAAGAGTTACAGCCTCATACGACGCCCAACTTCTGAATGTAGCTTATGAAACATGAAAGTTATGAAGAATATGACGAAGTGAATTTTGGAACCACCAGTGGTTCCAAGAAGTTGAAGAGGCTACTTGGAAGGTATTTACATATATGTTTGATGAGCCGTATAGTAATCAGTCCTTTTTATACAAATTACCCCATTTCTGTGAACTGTAAGTACCTGTACTACATCACAATTTTAGGTCAAACAATCGTACCTAGAGATGCTGATGACTGCCTCAAGTCTGCACTCCACACACATCACCAGTCGCTTTCCCGGTGATGCTCTGCCAGCCCTGTGATGCAGCCATTTTCAGCTTCTGCTTGTTTTTGGGGTTTTTTGCTTTCGGTAAGTGAAATGCAAGCTCGGTGGGGTTCAGTTTGGGTGACCGAATTGGCTGGGGAAGAACATTAGGTCACTGTCGCCACTGCAAAGTGAGTTTGAGTTCTGAGCAGTATTTATCCTGCTGCTGCATATTTTACTCTTGTATCACTCCAGTACAGCTGGAACTGTCTCATTTGTCCATAAGGCTTTTTCCTCAAATTCAACAGGCTTTTTTTTTTTTTTATGTTGGCCTACTATTTTTAACATACTGTATTCTGGACTTTCTGTTCTCTGTGTCTTATAATAAACCCTGTATTGTTCTGTCCATGACAATAAGCACTGACACAGCTATGCTTATATTCCTGCTTCATAACATTGTACCAAACAGTGGTTCGTTAAGAATCTTAACATCTTAGAATTCTGTCTCTCAGACTGATTTTCAGCCTCATCATCAGTCTCGTGATGCAGACCATCAGGACACTCATGTGTGTGTGTGTATGTATGTATGTGTGTATATATATATATATATATATATATATATATATATATATATATATATATATATATATATATATATATATATATATATATATATATATATATACACACATACACACACACATACACACACACATACACACACACACACACATTTTTATATATATTCCAGCTGTGTATCGCTGCATTTCAGTTCACACATAAGACCACTTGCAACAGATCTAGTGCAGATTGTAGGTGTGGCTTTTACATCTGGAGTCTGTTGCTTTTGTATCTTCATACACTCCAGATGTTAAAGCCACACCTACAACCAACAAATGAACTGCTTATGGTCTCCAAAAATGGAAGGAACATATATACATGTAACACAAGTGCATGAGCCCAACCAATACATTGGCTGGCTGAAAAGGTCAGTCAATATTGAAAACCAGTGGTCATATTAGCAAAGACATGTCTGATAACATGCTGATTATTTTTTTGTTTTTTGGTTGTGGCATCAAGATAAAATATATGTTTGGTTAAAACATATTTTTGATATGTCCAAACATGCCCATGATAACATGTTATATCACCAAAAAAGGTTTTTCTATGAAGGGAAGTAATGAAAACCAGAAGAAGCAAGAGGTGATTAACACAAAACTATAAAGAATCATGGGTGGCTTCACCCTCACCTGTGGTAAATACACACACATACTACTACTACTACTACTACTACTACTACTACTACTACTACTACTACTACTACTACTACTACTACTACTACTACTACTACTTATTATAAAAATAAATAAATAAATTACACACACACACACACACACACACACACACACACACACACACATGTAAAAACAAAAGAGAAAGAGCCTAACCCACCCCCACCCCCTAGACAACAGAATGAGATCTATGTTAGATCGCAACGTGTGTGTGGTGCAATTTCTCTGGGGTGTTCTCAGTCAGGCCAAAAGGGCACATGATGGATGAGAAAAACTTGCACAGACACACACACACACACACACACACACACACACACACACACACACACACACACACATACACACACAACCATCTACACTAACAACAGTACATCCATCAAGTTTCCCTGAAAATCTATTGTCACCACAGTAAAATTTAATGCTATTATTTGTATTCCTTTGATAACATGTTGCCAACATTAATATTTCAATAAAACTAACCAAGACGGCTACAAACTGAACATATATTGACAATAATGATAGTTAAAATGGGCATACTCCATCCACAAACGTGTTCTTACTAACAACTACTGTGAAGTTGGACAAGTTTTAAAAGAACAGAATCCTATTCAAACTAATGAAGACAATATAAGATGCAGAAGATGTGTACAGAATGTATATTATTTTCGATAATTCAATAACCTTATTCTAATCAAGTGAATACGCAGTTCACATGAAACCAAATTAACAAGAAAATCTCATTTCCATAAAGAACTCAGTTTCCGACTTTCTACTTTCACCAACATCCAGCGAGAGCAACAGTGGCTGCACGTTCCAACCAGTGAGTGTACATATATCGTACACAGTCAATGGCTTCAACTCACAGTAGTTTTTCCACTCTTGTGGATTGCTGTTCCAGTGGATGTGTCCATTCCCTAGCCTTGAGTACATACTAGGAGTTATCCTGTGTCATGCAAACCTATGAGCTGCCTAGTAAGCTGGAGTGAGTGAGGAGGCGAAGATCCATCATCTGGGTTTAGTTATTTCATGCTCCATCCCTCTACAAAACGCTCCAAAGATGGGGATGGTGTGTTGCTTTTGACTGCAGAGGAGTAGAGTAATGAAATTTATCATACAAGGGTGTCAAACAGGATGAAGTCAACTAAGGCAGTGAATCAGCCTGTACCACAGATTGATGGAGTGTGGCAATATGACAATGTTATTGTTATCATGATAAATCATGATAAAGACAAGATACTCTTTTAGTACATCATGGCATATATTTTTGGTATATGGTATATATTATTGTGTGTTTCTTAATTGCAGTTTGTTATTAATAGAGTTAGAAGCCTTGTCTAAGATTATTAGAGCAGTGCTGTAATATGCTCTCCTACATGCTGGCTGAGTGACTTAACCACTCTGCTATACAGCTGTGGTGGTGACAGGAACCAGGTGTTGTGATGTCTGCAACACAAATATAACCACTGTGTACTTATGTTTTAAACCATCAGTGAACCTAAACATCTCGTTCCAAGTATTTATATGTAATGCTTATAAAAGGTAAAAATCATTGTAATTTGAAGAAAGTAGGAAAAAGTAGCTTCTGATTCTTCTTAACAGTGGTCAGCATAAAGGAAAAACAGAGAAATGCATGTTGGATATGCAGAATTGTCATTAGTTTCATGTTTTTCTTTTGGTTTTCATTTATTTATTTATTTATTTCTCTCTCATTTTATTTTTAATAGTTTTATATCATTACTTTTTAATTTGTATTATTGTATTATTATTTTATTAATCTTATCTTCTTTGCATCTGATTCTCTTATCATTTAAACCCCAAGTTTTATTTTTATCTATTTTTATCAGTTATTTTAAGTTTTCTTTTAATTTGATTAAATGTAGTTATTATTTTCTTTGTCATGTCAATCCCTGTTTTTGTAAATGCTCAGCTACGTTGAAAATGAAGGTTGCCCTCAATGTACTTCTGAGTCAAAATAAAGGTAGGTTGATTGATTGATTGATGTTGAATAACTTAACATGTTAAAGTTATGTTTGTTTTACTAAAACTTGAAATAAAGCAAAAAAAAAGGTAACTGCAATCATAATTTACAACATTTCACACAGTCTTTGCAACTTGCAACAGCTTCCGCTTACATGACTTTCTGGCCCAAACCCATTGACCACTTTGCTGCTGCCACTTAGCCCTTAGCCCTCCGTTTTGCGGATTCATATCTAGGGGTGTCCTGATTTTTGTAGAGATACTAATTACATTCTGGCACCTCAGACAGCAGAACTACTGCACCACTGCTGCAAAGTGACACTTGAAAACAAGGGGTAGGGGTAAAAATGAGAAATGTCCATAATCCAAATCATCCAAATCATCCAATCCTAGCCTGTACTATAAAAAACCAAAGGTATACTTGGACAAATTCCAGAGAATTAATAACAAAATAATAATAATAATAATAATAATAATAATAATAATAATAATATCCAATTTGACTGGATGCCCATTATGTCATCTCATTTTATTCTTTTTTTTTTTTACACCAAAGTTAGATTTTTTTCCTATTGTTCCTTCTTTATAATTTTACTTATATATAAATTGTGCCTATATATATATATATATATAAATTGTGCCTATATATATATATATATATATATATATATATACATACACATATATATACACACATACATACATACACACATATATACATACATACACACATACATACATACACACATACATACATACACACACACACACATACACACACACATACACACACACTTTCCATAGCTTTTTTTAAACATGGCATTACTATTTTGCTGTTTTGTCAGTTCCAACTCATTCACAAACCACAAAATCTAAACATGATACATATTGTGTATCGTAAAAATGCCTTCAAGTATCCTGTTATATTTTTGCCATAACGCCTCAGGCCTGAGTCTGCGTTTTGATGCGTCACGTGGTCACTATGACAGTCCTTGGTCTCAGACTGAGTGGTGTGTGTGTGCGTGCAGTGGCAGCCATCCAGAGTCGAGCCTTGACTGACGTTGAACAAGGGTGTCCATAAAGGTCGAACTTCAGCAGACCTCATTTATTTCTGCGCTTCTGTCTAAAACACGCACAAGCACAAAGGAATCCCTATAATGAGATTTTTTTCCTCACCAATCAATTTGCAGTATGGCAGAAAATAGCAGGCTGATATGAATGACCTCGGAAATTACTTGTGATGAACTCCACCTAGTGTTAAAAAACAAAGAAAAAAAATGGTAAACGAAGCGAGGAGGGCGGGGGGGGGGGGGGGGGATCAATGAGGAACATAATGGAGGCTTTTCAATCCTATGTACATTTACCAAGCTCCCTGAGCATGCTTATGCATTCAGATGATAATGTGGCGCATTATAAATCAAAATATCCATTCACTGGACAGCATGGGTTTACTGCTTTTCTCTCCAGTGCCCGATGGAATCAATAGTGGGTGGTGATTAAGTATGGGGACCCTCACTACCAGGGGTCTGGGTGGAAAAGGAAGGTGGGAGGAGAGGGGTCCATCATCGGCATCAATGACCTCCATTAAGAATGGTTAGCACAACCAGGCCTGACCTGATTCCTCCACAGCCAGGAGCCACAATGCTAACCAGCGCATCAATGGACTCAGTCCAGCATCTGAAGCCCAGCGCATCGTAATGCTTCGATCTGAAGATGGTGATTCAACTGCTGCATCAGTTTAAGAATCTGCTCATTTTTCTTCATTTTCAAAACTGATATTGGGATGGGCTGATTGGATTATGGCTCTGCTTGAAAATAAATGGGCTTTGGAACAAGTAACAATGTCTAAGAATAAGTGAAGTAATCATATAATAATGATAATAAACAATAATAAAAGGTCTAAAAACAAGTTAAATAATATTTGCATATGGACCTTTTTTTTGAAAATGTTTCTATTTAACAGGAAAAAGGGTTCTTCTATTGTTAATATGCCAAGCTCTTGACAAAAGCTTAACCTTTTTTTGGTACTATATAGAATCAATTTTCTAAAAGGTTAAACAGAGAACACTATAGACCACATCCTTCATCAACCATGAAATGGTCTTTTAAACCGATCAGGCATAACATTTCTATGCTCACTGTCCATTTTATCAGCTCCACTTACTATATAAGAGCACTTTGTAGTTCTACAGTTACAGACTGTAGTCCATCTGTTTCTCTGATACTTTGTTAGCCCCTTTTACCCTGTTCTTCAGTGGTCAGGACCCCCATGGAGCATCACAGAGCAGGTACTATTTGGGCGGTGGATCATTCTCAGCACTGCAACACCTCAGTGTCACAGCTGGACTGAGAATAGTCCACCAGCCAAAAACATCCAGCCAACAGCGTCCTGTGGGCAGCGTCCTGTGACCACTGATGAAGGACTAGAGCAGATGACCAACACAAACTATGCAGCAGTAGATGAGCTGTCGTCTCTGACTTTAAATCTACAAGGTGGACTGACAAGGTAGAAGTGTCTATTAGAGTGGACAGTGAGTGGACACTTTAAAAACTCCAACTTGAGCTTCCAAGACTTCCACAAGAACTAATCTAAACTTCATTACCCATGGTGCATCTTGGCCAAATCAGCCCAGGCACAGCTAGTGTTTCCTACACTTCCCCCATCTTTCTCCTGTCCAATTTCTTTCTGCTAGCAGGTAGACTGACAAATGAAAGTGACTTAATCTGCCTTGATGACGTCAGCCTGGCTGCAAATGAGCATAAATACGCCAAAAAGAACACTAAGCACCGAGTCAGGCCTCCTCTTCCTCACTCTACTGCGTATGCTATTGACACCGGGGCTGAGAAAATTCAGCTGGGGCCCATCAGCCCTCCCCACTGCTGCTAGGTCTTCTGTAAGTAACAGCACTCATTAGCTAATTCAAAGTCAGGACAGAAGCAGAGTGCATGTACAGTCCATCCAAGTCCATCCATCACACGAACACTTAACACACTCCCTCTAACAAGGAAAGAAAGAGGCCACTAACTCTTGTTATGTGGTTCAGGCAGCTGGAAATAGCTACGCTACTTAAAGCGATCTTAGGCTGAAAAATCTAATTTACACAATTTCCAACTTTCTCCAAACACAGTCGATCAGCCAAGACAAGTTTGGTGGCTGAAGTTGGCTTGTTTAGTTTTGCACTGGAACTACAAGGCTAACACGTCTAACACTGAAGAGTCTTCTCCAACTCCATCTGACAGCAATCTGGGGCTTTAGTGCCACAGCTTTTAATCCAACACTCCAATAAAACCCTTCACATCATCCACATCTTGCTACGAGAGCTACAGTGCTATGACTATAATCCTTTATCCCTTGCGTTTGTGATAGGCAGCACGACACGTGATTGCATGCTGTATCTCAAATTTGACAGAAGAAGGCTAACGCAGTGCATATTTCCAGAACCAGTTTCAAATTGTGTAATCATCGTTTTTATTAATGCACAAAAAAAAAAAAAGAAAAAAAAAAAGACCCTTAGCTCAATCGCGGCCCCATCTGAGGCTCATCAAATTAGATAAGGCAGTTTAGTTGGTTTGCAAAATGTAGGCCCAATCCCATTTCACCCCACGCCCCTACCATTAAGCTCTTAGGCCTCCGTTTTGCATATTCTCGCCTAGCAGTAGGGTGTCTGGATTTCTCTTGAGATAGAGGGGTAGGGCGAAGTGTGGGCCTACAGGGTCCTCCAAATGAGGTTTTTGTTTTAGAGGCACACTCCAGTGTTTAAAAAAACAAAACAAAAAAAAACAAAACAGCAAGACAAGAAACCTAAGAAATGCACAAATGTAAGTATTTTCTCCTTTACACACGTACAGTAACCATGTATTGTCTTAGTTTAAAGCCATTTCAAATGGTCCTTTCAATTATGGTCCTTTTCTTCATAACCACCATAAAAAATAAAGAAATAATAAACAGTAAACACATTATGCTAATATCTCAATAGTTGGCTAGCTAAATATCTTGTTCCACCTTAAATAGTCCAGCAGTACTAATGCCTGAAGTTCCAGAAAGGAGCTGCTGCTTGAGAAGGTGGCAAATGGCTGACGTCAGCTTCATATCACCAAAAAATTAGGGGTGGGCGATAATAAATAATTATTGAAAGCTTGTGATGCTCTAAATTAACTAAATACCAGCAGTGAGGTTGCTGAACTTTGGTCTCCTCTGCTTTCACTGCAGACTGGCAGGGTCGGCTACAGAGCAGCGCTAGTAGCTGTTAAAGCTCTTTTCGTTTGTGGGTTGTCGCATTTCATAGGGAAGGATTTTAGCCACTACCCTGTAACTCCGTTCCAAGGGGCAAGGAGACACTTGAAAACAAGGGGGTAGGGTTAAAAACAATAAATGGGATTGGGCCGTAGAGCGTAGAGGTGAGAGTGGACAGGATTGGCATTTTTTGCTGTAGTATGTAAATATTGCTCAAGTTCCAAAACGTACCAGCTCATAAACTCGATATATGAAAACAAAGTCCCAAAACCATTTTGAATTGTTTTTGTGATGTCACAAACACCAACACCATTATATATGCACCGGTTTAACCTACAGCAGTTTAACCCACAGCAGTTTAACCCCACTCAATCACGCCAAGTTATAAGAAGTTTTTAAGCCTGCACTGCTGTTTGAATGAGGCTTAATACAAGGGAGCCAATCAAAAGATCAGATGGCAATGGTCATTTAAATATATTATTCTTTATGGCAAAACAGCTTGTTAATTCTAAGGGATACAAAGAGGCAGGAAAATGGTCATGTTAAAAAAGAATTATAACTGTTTTTGGTACATAAAACCAGACAATCATAACTGGGGGGGGGGGGGGGGGGGTTTAAAATGTAAGAAAAGATGAATATTGGTGCATCATAAAGCAAAGTATTATGATTATACTTATCAAAGAAAAAATGCATTTTACTTTGATTCTCTTCCCTTGCATTTGAGATTTCATGAGGAAGCACCTCATGAAACTAGTGTCACTCACTCACATTAAGCAGGCTGAGAATTCTCCACAAGGGGGCGCCATTAGCAGTCAAACTGATTTTGATGCCCCATGATGCAAAGCTCTGCTCTTAAGACAACTGAAACCACTAAAAAGTTCAAGAATGAATTTTTTTATAATCCCAGGAGGTCCTGGCCATTCCACATTAATCAACACCGGGCAAACTGCATGCCTAAACCTGGCACACTAGGGAATTGCAAAGATTTACTCATGTGGTTTCTGTCACTGTATGACACACTGTTTATTATTAAACTGGACAAAAGTACATAACATAGAACAATAGCAGCAGACTTTTCCAGGCCTGAATTTCATCTGTACTTGTGCCCATTTCTTAGTCTCTTTTGTTTTAATGTTATGTCTTTGTAAGTAGCTGCGGAGGCTATGCATGTTAGAGGCATATGCATCCATCCATGGATTCTCTCTCTCTCTCTCTCTCTCTCTCTCTCCTCAGTGACCGTGACAGAGTTTACACACTGTGCTGTTGCTAACAGAGGCACTTTTTCAAGGCCTCGTTGCCATGCCCTCCAGGTGACCTGTAAGAGGAAACACCACTCCAGTCACCGAATAAAAGACAGCTGATTTCTCAGTATTGATCCAGGTCACATGATCCAATGATCAAGACGATGATATATACCAGCCTCCAGGGCACTGAGGGCAGCTGAGAGGAAAAAGAGACAAACGCTAATTACACAGCGCTTTTCTCTGTAATGTGTGGATTCGATTAGATGACCCGTTTCCCTATTGACAAAGACACATGCTGAGACACACACAGGCCTGCAGAGAAGGTAACACACAAACACTCAGTCAAAAAAACAAAACAAAACGAAAAAAAAAAATTACACATAAATCGATTGCAAACCCAAAAAGTACATACAGACACTACTCCACATGGATTGCCACTCCTGTAAGCATGTTTCCAGGCTTAGCCTAACGAATAAGATGATTCCTGATTTACAGAACTAATGTTCAGACTAGGGATGTGCATTCTGGATACCTTTGGTATTCAAGTGCTCGTCAGATTGGATAGCTGGGTAACCACAGGGAACGGACAAGGAATAAACAATAATAATATAGGGGAGCTTCACTCAAAAGAGGCCCTGAATATTTTTTTGTAATAACTCTTTAGCACGAAGCAATCTGAACGAAACAATGTGCAAGGTGTTCTGCAGTATATGGAGTTTCGAACAATCCAGGATGCCCCTGCGTCTGAGCGATGAGGCAGGCGCAGGATGGCCATTGTGACATTTAACCTTTGTTGGCAACTTCCAGGTGCAAACCACCCCATACCCCTTAATGTTTCTGGCAGAAAACAGAGATCACTTCCAGCATCGCATGTAACGCAATCAATTACACATCGTCAAGATACGTGTATTTTTTTGGTTCAGATTGCTTCATCTTAACGGGAGTTGCAACAGAATATTCAGGGCCTCTTTCGAGTGATTCTCCCTGTAAATAAAAATGTAGGTTTACTTTTGAAGATGAAAGCACTGGTGTTACAAACATTATAGCAGCATAAGTGTAGGCAATATGATATCACTGTGATAACTTCTGTCACGCTGTTTTTAGTCAACATGTCTATCTTTGCCTTCTTAGCCAGTCCTTAACTCACTCACATTCAGGCACTCATGTTTTAGAGTGGTAAAGTAGTTGTTTTTCGCAAACATAAGCAAAACCATTGAATTGCACTGAACTGTCTTACTGTGATGACAAATATTGGCAATTTCAGTACTCAATATTTCGTTGCTGTCGGAAGATTTCTCCAAAATCTCCATTTTTGGCATTTTTCAGTTTTTGATATAATTTGAAAGTATCTGTTACTCTTTACACTGTCTGTAAATTTTATGATGAATGGCCTAAAAGAAATTTTAAAAAATGACATGGGAAAAAATCTGGTTCCATTGACTTACATTGAAAGTAAAGTAGGTTTTTTCCTTCTCCTGTAAAGTTACTGTTTTGGAGATACAAGGTTTTCTTCCGACAGCAGCGATTTGCATCCAGTACTTCACAACCCGTGCATGTCCCTAGCTCGTTTGTAGTACTACGCTCACATAGCAAGTAAAAGCAGCCCAAATCTAACTCTCACCAAATCAGATTTTTGTGTTAGCTGCTCACAATATCTTTGTGATCTGCATGCAACATCAGTCTGAACAGATCAGCTCCTAAACCGACCCACATGTGCAAAAGAACAATGCTTCATGTGGCTCATCCAGAGGTAAAAAATCACAACTGCCAACGAACACCAGTCACTCCTGGAGGCTTCAGTTTAATCTTCACGAGCATCAAAGAAGCAATCAGGAAGCTTCAGTGACTGACAGCTGGGCTCATCACCCAGAATGTATTCAAGCTCGCTGTAAAAAGGGCACAGCCACTTCTTTGGTTCACACCCTCAGTTTCTTTCAACTTTGCATTCAGACTTGACTGTTCTTCCACGCTGCAGCCTTGTTCTCCTGCTTCCATGTTTGGTCATTTTTTTCCCAAAATCTCTTAACACTGAGGAGTTTGGATAAGTAAGCTCTAAATTTTTTTGTACAAAAACAACATCACTCCGAATATTAGAGCTTCAGCAGCGCAAAGTTATAATGGATGTGGAGTTGGAGAAAGCTGGATTGACTTAAGTCACATGAATTCCGATCTGGCTGTTTAGACTGATTTACACTGCCGCATACTGTATACATATCAGATTTCAGTATCACAAAGTGTCTGAGATCAGAATTGAAAATGTCAGATTCACTGTGTTTATGCTGTTTACACTGACACACAGATAACACATCTGTGTCATGTATAAAGAAACAGATTAGGTTTGGGACTCTTGCCTGCTGTGTGAATGTAGCCCAAGTAAATGTGGCCTAAATCAGATTTACTGACCAAATTAGGTTTTTCTGTTTGTTTGTTTGTTTGTTTACATTATATTTTTCATTCTGGTCTAAATGACATCAGTCTGAACAGACCACACCCTTGAACTGAACACATCCACACATCTGTCCTGCTTTTCCTTAAGATTAGATTCTGACGATGTGACACTGAAATGAGCTGAGCAAACTGCTACTTTAAACTTAGAGTACAAACAGTAGACACTGACCACATTGTGGAAGCCAATCAAAGGGAGAAAGGCAGCTTAGTTGCCTTCTGTGAAAGGCTAGCAAAAGGACGTAGACCTGGTGCCAGGACGTCTACACTGGGCAAGAGACTTCATCTCTCAGGCTCCTTTTGACACCTTTGTTTCTCTTGTTTTTGTTGAAAAGATCTTTAAAGTAAATGTGATTTGGAATAGCTGTTAGTTTGATTTTTCTTGCTACAAAGAGTCATGCTTGTTTACATCGCCCACACTTGTCTTGCTCTTTCTCCAAAGACGAGAGATGCTAAGCGTAACCATAGTGACAAGCATTTGGATGACGTTGCCATAAAGATTCTGTTCTAAATTAAGACGATGGAGTTGGATTGATGGAAAAGTATCCACTTTTTGTATTTTCTTTTTTAACATAATATGAACACGGCAGCTGTCCTTTATATTATGACATAATTTTGTGATGGATGGGCCAATCAAATGCTCCAAAATGATATGAAATAAAATCTCTTCACACTCACTTACACTGAAAGTTAAAGTTTCTGCCCTCTCTTATAAAGTTACTATTTTGGAGATTTATTTTTCTTTGGACAGTAAGAATATTAAAAGATCAGAACTCAAAACATCAGATTCATTGTTCGACAGATTCGTCAAAATGTCGTTCTGATGTCCATCCTACTGTTTCTGACTCACGAAACATTCATACAACGTGGAAACAAGCACAGATTTGGGCACAAATGACAAGTCAGCTTCAGTGCGTGAAATCAAGTGTAAGCCTAAACATAGCTCATTTACATTTCATTTACATACTCCTTCATTCTGCTGGTAGGGAGCCAATAAAACAAGAGGTAGCAGTTACCATTATACTAGTAAAATTACAACAACTACACAGCATTTTTCCCCATTATTTTACAATAGTAGAATGATGTGATCGTGTAGTATGATTATTTTTGTGGTTTATATTGTTTATTTTGTGGGTGGAGTCAGTAGTATAAAACAAACAAATTACACTGTGCTTATATCAGTGTGTAAGTAAAATAACTACATCCACTTTTTCTACTGCATTTCCATGTGCATAAATCATTATTATTGTTATTTTTCTATTTGTATTGTTATTATTGGCATTATAGATGACACTGAATAGTTTTGGTTAGTTAACCACAAAATCAAGCACTTTTTTGAGGTTGTTAAGCCGTGACACACAAATTTACACCCACTTCTACCAGACGTGAGTCTGTTTGTCTCAGACAAATCATCAGCCAAAGATGAAATATGACAAATAACAAAACTGCCAGGGAAATTTGCATGTGCTCATTTCATGGTTAGATTTGACCATACGCAAAGAACCAATGTGCCAAAAAAATTTAAAATCTGGGTTGCATATGACGATCAAATTTAAGCCACTTTTACCTATGGTGTGAACGTTCAGCCTTCCTGGGATTCTCTCTAGAGCTCCTGTCTCATCATCGTCCCATCTTCCAACTGTACATGCCACGCCTGTGTGCAGCTAATGAGACCTGTTCCCACCACCTTCCAGAGCCACTCGTTACCTCAAGAAACGAAGTGGGAAACCTCTGGATAAGTCCCAGCGTTTGAAGACAGGCAGCTACGCTCACTAATCCCTTTTGAGCAGCTCTAAGCCTGTCGTTATCGGGGCGGCACGCTCCTCTTAATTGTGCCTGCCTTAAACACATTAGCCTGCCGCCCCTAATGCGCTCCCCTACCTCGGGTGACACCGCAGTGAGTCAGGCCGCTAGCAGGGAAAGTGCCCTAATTGATGTCACTCTAATTTAATTGGACCAGATGACCCTTTTTTATAGATAGTCCCATTTCTCAACTTTGGCCATTCTGTAAACAACTGGCGTGATTTATATTGTGTGTGTGTGTGTGTGTGTGTGTGTGTGTGTGTGTGTGTGTGTGTGTGTGTATATATATATATATATATATATATATATATATATAAATAATGAATAAAACACACACACTTTGGGAAAAATTAAGAGACTACTGCAAAGTTTTCTATAATCAGCATCTCTACATGTATGACAGCCTATCCATTCCAGTGTAATTTGAATTCCACACAAGTACACCTCATTCTACTTAGTGTGGTTCTGATTGTGATCACTGAACCAAATATTATTTAATGAGGAAAGTACAAAAAAACACTGCTGTGGTCATCACCATCCTCTTGCCATAAGACAAGCTGGATGACAAAAAAAGTGCTAGAAATAGCTCAAAATTAATTGGAAATAAATAAATAAATAAATAAATAAATAAATAAATACTATTGACCATGCCAAAAGAGTTGAAAAGAAAATGTTTTGAGTGAGGAAAAGAAGGGCTCAATGCTGGCGTTACTGGCAGAGGGATACAGTGAGTGTCATGTTGCTTCCATCCTTAAAATTTCTAAGATGGCAGTTCATTACAACAAGGTCAAGCAGCAGACATTGGGGACAACAAAGCTACAGACTGGCACAGGGCGAAATCGGCTCTCCATTGACCGCGATGACCATCAACTTAGTCGAATGTCAGTCTGCAACCGCAGGATGACATCAAGTGACCTACAAAAAGAATGCCAAATGGCAGCTGGGGTGAAGTGCACGGCAAGAACAGTTCGAAACAGGCTCTAAGAGGCAGGGCTCAAGTCATGTGAGGCTAGAAAAAAGCAAAGAAGAGTCAAGCTGAAGTTTGACCATAAAGATAGGATCATAGATGACTGGAATAAAGCTCATCTTCTCTGATGAGTCCAATTTTCAGCTTTGCCCAACACCTGGTCGTCTAATGGTTAGACGGGGACCTGGAGAGGCATACAAGCCACAGTGTCTTGCACCCAGGATCTGTGATGATCTGGGGATGCGTCAGCAAGGCTGGAATCGGGCAGATTCGTTTTTGCGAAGGACGCATGAATCAAGCCACATACAAGGTTATCCTGGAAGAAAACTTTCTTCCTTCTGTTCTGGCAATGTTCCCCAACTCTGAGGACTGTTTTTTGTTGTTTTTTTTTTTCCCAGCAGGACAATGCTCCATGCCACACAGCTAGGGCAATCAAGGTGTGGATGAAGGACCACCAGATCAAGACCGTCATGGCCAGCCCAATCTCCAGACCTGAACCCCTTTGAAAACCTCTGTAATGTAATCAAGAGGAAGATGGATGGTCACAAGTCATCAAACAAAACTGAACTGCTTGAATTTTTGTGCCAGAAGTGGCATAAGGTCACCCAAAGGCAGTGTGAAAGACTGGTGGAGAGCATGCCAAGACACATGAAAGCTGTGATTAAAAATCAGGGTTATTCCACCAAATACTGATTTCTGAACTCTTTGATTCAGAAAATCAATGATCTAAATGACAATATTTTTAATTGGAATTTTGGAGAAATGCTGCCAGTAGTTTATAGAATAAAACAACATTGTTCATTTTACTTAAACAAAAACCTATAAATAGTAAAATCAGAGAAACTGAATTTTCCAGAGCTGTATATATAGCTGCACTGCTCTCGCTCCCTTGATCTCACCTTGGTTTGTTTGATAGAGAAAAACACGGTACAACATGAGAGGGGCTTCCCTCCAGAGGGGAGTCGGCATGCAAGCAACACAAAAATCCTGTTTCTTTTGTACAATTGACGCACAGGATGCCAGCGTTTACCTGTGGCTAAGGCTGGTCTCTGAAGTGTGGCGAGGCCTAGCTGCCGTATGAATAAATCATTGACGGAGGAGAATGAGGATGTAGTAAACACTCACAGCTGAGCTGAATCTCTTCAGCAGCCTGTGCTCTGATTTTACCTGGGTCAGATGCTCATGAATGGCCAAGTACACAAGCCCAAGGACAGCCTTCAGAGGAAGTAGTAAAGCGCTGCTAAACCATCCAAGTAAGACCAGAATAGACCGTGAAGCTCAGCAGGAGTGGGCAGTGTGAATATGCTCTCAGCAGGCCAATAAATGGCTCTACTGCTTTAGGTCCCATCAATGGAAGAATAACTGAAGTACAAAAAAATATTGTGTCAAAAAACAGAGTAGCATACAACTGCTGTGAAACTTCTTGATGCATCTAGCATCAATCTGCACAGGAACTGATAAGTTTTTTTGGCTCTACTGTTCTGCCTTTGGAATATTCTTGGTCCACGATGAAATGACTGACCTCAAAATTCACCAACGAAACATTGAGAAATGAACCTCTTTCTACAGGCCCGCTACTGGCCATTCCACTAGTGGAAATCAATCGGCCTATTTGTAAACTAAATAAATAAATAAATAAAAGACTTCTATATAAAGAATCAGATAAAAACTCCAAAACATGCAAAGACGACTTGCGTCAACTGAGAAAATTAAATTGACTACAATAGAACTGCATGATTTCAAATAACTAGCAGAAATTTGGAGTATGAGTAAAATTTACACTTAAAATATTGATATAAAATAAATTTGGTATAATCTCCATCAAAAACCACTGACCACTAGAATGGAATGATCTGGAGCAGGCATACATGAGCCTAAGGTGACCATGCCCACTGCCAAGTGACGACTAGCCTAGGGTTAAGTTGCTGGGCTTAACTGTTAGAATGAATAAAGTTTAGGTCTAAGGAGATGTGAATGTAATATCAATATTGTTTTTACAAAAATTATACACCAACATTTTCAAAACACTGACTGGACTACGCAAATAAAACGTTATCAAATATTCTGATTATGACCTAGTTGGAGTTTCCTAGAGGGCCATATCTTGTTAAATTAGTGAACTTAGTGTCCATAATACATTCAGCCTCCAAGGCTTGGTCCATATAGCTAACCACTTCAGCCAGATGCACTGCACCATTCACTGCAAATGGCTTCACTATAACACATCTATCAGCTCTAATGAAAAGGAGAACCTGCCAAATGTGCTACATTAGATTAGCCATAATAGCCCAGCCGATGGAGGGTCAGCGAGTATGTTCCAGCCCGCAGCTAGTGCAGCTAGCTAGGCTCATGTGAGTGCAAAGAGGGAACGGCTGACAGCGTGTGGCACCCAGCAGAAACCCTGTTATGTATTCAGAGGCCATTCGACGGCCACTCAGGACTGCTGTTTGCTGAGACAGCAGCCTCTGTCTCTCTCCCCCCACCAGTCCCTCTTCACCACGCTAGGATGGGCTTAATTGCCTCATTAGCTCAAAGCTAGCGAATAGACGAAACCTTCACATCGTTCAACATCAGAAGAGCATCCGAGAAGAAAGGTTAACTTGCTATGAAAGCAGCTGCCCTTTTGGCATCTGCAGGTGTTTGCTTTTTAACAACCGGCAAGACTATAGGATTGTTTTTGTGTCCATGTTGTGCACTGCCTCAAATATATTACGCTATGCCCTGAAAATAAATATTATGGGAGATGCAAAGATAATATATCAACAAGCCTCAGCAGTGACAAAGTGCACTGTAGTTCTTAAAGTGTGGCTTAAGGTTTGGGCAGTCCAAGTCCACAATTTAATAGCTCTGAAAACTTCATTCTGCAGATGTAGCCAGTTTCTCATCCAAAGCAACCTTGGAACAAAGACAGCGAGTCATGCCAAATATGAACACTCCCCATCCCTTTCCCTCTGAAAATGACAGGGAGAGCAGAATTATGTGTGCTTTTCCAATTTCAAGTGCAAACCACTTGTGAAATATGGCAGAAAATTAAGCACGGCATGCTAATCGCTTCTTGACAAAGCGACAAAACGCCCCCCAAGAGGATAACAGAAAACCATAAGCACTTCAGCTCTAAAAAGCAGAGCATTCTTACTGAAACTCGTCGAGTACCTTGGAATTTTAGGATATGCCAACTCCCAAAACATACCTTTCAAAAACACACCACAAATGGCATGCATTTGCTGGCTCTGCCTTCTCTGGGTTTTACAGAGACAGTAATTCTGTATGAAGGATGAGGCAATGAAGCCAGCAAGGAATACAGAGGGAAGGGCTTATGACTAAACAATGGAGTGTCTAGTGGGAGAAAGGCAGCATCTGCGCCAAATACGGCTGCTAGCTCGGAACTTGGGAAAAGGACGGAATTAATGTGCTTCTTTTCCCAGAGGTGCCGTGCGCCTGCTAGGACTTGCTAGGCCCCCGCCGCACAGTCTCAAGGCCAGAGCCTGTGTGTTTCAGTCATGCAAGATAACAACCGAAAGGCCTTGGGTTTGTCCTCCTTTTAGCGATGCCGCTGTGTGTCACCCGTATCGGGAGCTTACATGCTGGGCCCTCCAGCATCCCAGCTGCCTCCGCTCCCACGTAAGGTAAAAATTTAATGGAGGCAGCAGAGGTGCATGCAGCAACACGGATGATACATTAAACCATAAAGATACACATCTGCATGGGAAGGGTGGCGGAAAGTCTCCATTTCATCAACAAGTCAAGTCTAACGACTCGTAAAAAACAAAGGTGGTGGTGCCATCTGTTCTGGAACGGTTTCCAGAGAGCCGAGTGGGAGGAAAATAAACAGAGGAAAAAGAGGCTGTTTCATGATGGCAAAATCACCTGACTGAGAGACTTAATCTTTTATGCAAACATGAACTACTTCCAGCAAGCACATGCAGCGGATGGCTGGTTTAAAGGTTAAGACACTCCGTTAAGCTGACGTGCTGTAGATTGGTGTAATCAGCCACGTTACAGAGTTAATTGCAGGCAGCTTTGCAATCAATCAGCGATAGCCTGATTTACACTGGTTTCCTCTGGTATGAATCTGACAAATGTCTGTCACTGGAGTTTGATAATTATGCCATTCTTTAGCCAAGCCTGATAAAAGCGGAAGAGCTTAAACGTGGGTGCTAAACATCTCACTTAACATGCATCTCAGAATTTCAGTTATTAAAGTTTGATGAGAAAAAAGCTCTTAGGCATAGGCCAACACAAGGAATAACAAGTAATAACGAAGCTCCTAGGAATTAAAAATGCATAAAGAGCCATTAAGGGAACTTAAATGAGAGAAGAATCATCACAGACCAAAGCAGACAACAACCATTATGGCTTATGTCACATAAAACTGCAAGACTGCTACCCTGGGTACACTAGTAAGCTAACTTTATTGAGTTGAACAAAATCATAGCTCATGGGTATGCTGAATCATTACCTCGCCCAAATCTCATGGTAGGGCTGGTACTGCAATATTGCTCCTACAGTTTCTACTTCTAGTTCTTGAAGGTTACAATTTCAGCCTGTCCTAACCAAGGCTGTCTCCAGGGCCAAGAAAAGAAATTGGAACCAGTAAAGGAGTGGATGACTACAGGATGAACACTGGGGTATGTCCCTAGATGAGGATAATCTCTAGCGTGGGACTGCTTCAGCTGGACAGTGCAGCAAATGGAGGGAAACAACAGAGTGTGCAGGATCAAAACACTTAATGGAGTGGACTGCCAGTGGAGTAAATAGACTGTTTCAAATTGAAAGGTGCAGTAGGTGTCTAAACAGACAAATGTTTCCCCTCCATTCCAGGGTCATGCACTTCCAGAACAGGGAGTAAAGGAAAGTGAAGAAAACAAAAGACATCTCCACCGAGATGCCTACATGCTGAAAAATGGCAGAAACTATATTTATCTATCTGTAATCAATTCGTGCTACTCAATTCAACTAGCACCGAAGGAAAACAAAGACTTCTCTGATGCATTACAGACATCCCGGTGCGAGAGAAAACAAGCTTGCTCAGAGTTGGTCTCGGAGCCTTAGGCTGAACCAGTGCTCTTGTTGTGACAGAATACCTGGCTTTGAGTCACTCCATGCCTCTTCTAGGAAAACACTGAACAGCCAAAACACAAGACCATCTGGGCTTGATATCCTCATAGGCAGATGAGGCCTCTTGCGTGTAACGCAAAGAGAAACATGAGAAAGCTCAGCAGCAAGCGAGAGGTGGAAATGTGCGTTTGGACGACACTGACAATGTCTTGGTCTGAAAGGGGTTTATGCCTTACCTCAGGGAAATGCTGCTGAATAAACAATTTTGCGCCAAGTCACCCTCAGTAAAGACGTGTGACGTGTGAAGGTGCAATTACGGTGATGATCCATCATCTCGTGACACTGTGATAACCCCATGCTGGGCTGGTATGAGGCTCAGGTGACAGGGAAGCCTCTCAGCATTCTCAGGGCATTGCAACCGCCAAACAGCACTATTGCCAAATCTTATGTGCCCTTACAGCTCATATAAAGAGCATCTGTCTCCAAGACAGAAATGCAAATCCCTGGTGTCTCATGTGCTTTGTATCCATGAGCTACATGCGAGCTGCTTGGATCTGACAAGATGGTATACTTTCCCAACAGCGGATGCCTATTCAGTTATCGTTCCTTTTCAATCTCTTTGTGCTCTGTTCTCCCCTTCCTGTACGGGCAAATCACTCTACCTTCAGAGGGAACCAGAAATACACCTTATTTCCAAAGAGGGAGAACAGATCAAAAGCTGCCTGAGCCATGAATAGACAAGCGTGCCAGCCTCCTCCCTGTCTGCCTGTTCCCAACCAGACAAAGACTTGGTAGCATGCGTGCCTGCCTGACAGCACAACGCGAGTGAGCAGAATGACAGCATTCATTCATCCTAAATATGTAAAGCAGACTCACTTTCAAGAAGGATTCCACTCAATGTTAACTAGAATAGCTAAGAACTTAATTGATCTTGTTTATTTGATAAGCAGCGTTACCACTGTGGGGCACTGATCTCATCAGGTATTGGGGTCTACACTCTTTTGCGAACCATCTTGCCAAAAGATAAAAGCCAGGCTAGAACACATCATGATAAACATGGCATGATCAGCCTGTGCTTTATGGATGTTGCCTCGAGTCGCTGTTTGTCTTTGTGCAAATCTCAGCGCTTCTGTGAAGACCCTCATCAAACTGTTTACACTCGTTGAAGGCTTTGGGGAAGGCGCTAGAGGTTTCCAGGAATTGTACGCCACTGAGTAAAAAAAGGCTCGGTAATTGTTCCTGCCCCATTGACTTTCATGGTTATTTACTGCAACAAATAATGCAGAAATCCGACTCGCTTTCGCTTGCAGACAGGCATGGCAGAGGCGATAAGCCAATCCTGGAGGGCTTGGCAATGGTGCAGACCACTTTATAAACCTGGAAATTCGTGTTGCATCAAGGGGCGGATGGCGTGGTGGAGGTGGGGTTTTCCATGCATGACCAAGAACTTATGAAAGAAAGCTCAGCTTGCTTCATTGAGAGCATGTGACACATCTGGTACGAGTTATGGTAAACCTGAACCGTTCACAAGCATCTGTCAAAGGTTAGCCGTGAAAGAAAATAGGCAGTTCCTGTTCGTCTGCTACAAAATGATCTGGGAGTAATTAAGCCAGTCGGGCCTGAAAAAAAAAATTAAGATTTATAGCTTCAAAAGCAACTCAAACGCTGACTCTAGTTTACTTTGGATGTCTTTGGTATTTCTCAGTCAGAGAGCGCACACTGTATTCATTTGCCTTTGTACAAACGTATAAAGGATTTCTGCTCATAATGATGATAATATGGACTATTTCTAGTTGGGGGAAGTTATATTTAATAATTTAACACCTAACAATATGCAAGAACAGTTCACAGAATTAAAATATTAACTGTTTGAAAGGCCTATAAAGCTGAAAACAAATTTCACTTACTTGACCTTCCTTCAGTCTGACCGCAGAAGTCTCTGGTATAACAAATATACTTGGATTCTTAATGAAGTTATTGTGCCAGTGGAGTAGAGAGCACAGCGTGAAAATGTTCAACATCTCCTTCTTTCACAATACTATTTACACTGTCTCTTAATAAAAGATAAACTGTTTATCAGAAGCATCTGCACTGCTGAAATAACCCTCCTACACAAAAAGAAAGCTGAAGAGTGTTTACAGAAACACCAGCCCTGTCAAATCAGTGCACATTCAATTCATTTCAAATTTATCTGTATAGTGTATCGTTTTGTCCTACAATAGACACTGTTATAAAGCAGGTTTTCAGAAATCCCAGTCCATCTGCTCGTCTATTTAAACTGTGCACATGAACTCTTCTGGCATGATTGTTGTGGACAAGGTTTTGGATTCAAATACAGCCTTTAAACAGAAGTTGCCTTAAATCAGCAGCAAAGCATGACAGACAGCTCCGTCCTTCAGAGCGTGACAGTTACACGTAGCGCAGCACCAGCCTAATTAAAGCTTCAGACAACCTGCCCATCATATAGACGCCAGCAATACACTGCACTGACACTGAGACTGTCCGTCATTGAGAGACAGTGATACAAGTGTTCTACCCATCAGAGTGCTGATATGCGTAAAAGAAAGGTCAAACATATATGAAGCATATCAGAAGCACTGGATCAGTTTACCTGGTATATTCGTTAGAACTTCCTCAGAGAGGTCTGAAATATCTGTTCCAAGGCTCTCAGTTACATGGCCTTTGCGTGCTTTGGTCCAGGCACAGACCTCATGGAAAACCTCAGGAATGTCCGAGTAACTTCTAAGCCAGATGTTCGAGCCAACTTGAGAAAATGTGCACGTTATTTACAATTTCCAACCAAACATTTCATACTCAGTAAACAAAGCTCCATCCAACCCTCATGGAGAAAGTTCTCAGCTACGCTAAAAAAAACAACAGCAGAGACACGTAAGAAACAGTTTCCCTGAAGAACCTTCCAATGCATAGCTCTTATTATTTATCAACATTGCATATAAAATCTCAGACTCATGACTCAGACATGTGGAAGACTTTAACAACTCACTGATTGAATTATGCAGAAAAAAAATATTACTTTACAATAGTTTTGAAAGTTTTCAGCCTAAAATGTATTTGTAAAATACCAGCAGGAGGGATAAAGGTACATTCAGGGCACTGTATGACAAAACAGTCCCTAAGCCAACATTTTTTTAGATTTACTGACAATACGTAAACTTGTGTGTAGCTTCCCTGCTCATTTCATTTTGAATAGCAAATAAAATGTATGAATACGTTTCTTCTCTACTACCAAAGTGACTTATTTATGTGTACATTTTGAAAAATACTTCCAATGCACTTAGTGAATCGTAACGACTCATGCCAATTAAATAAGCAGGCCATGGATGGATGGCATCGAATGCAAGCTTCAAATCCCATGGTCAAATTACATTTGTTGATTTTCTAAGCAAAAATAAGTTAACACATTCTCGACAGGGAACAAACTTAAAAACGCCAAGTCCCTTATCTTCTGCACATTTGATGTATTGTTTTATGTGAAATTCAGCAAACAGTAACTGTGCTTCTGTGCAGAAGTGTCTTCTCCATAGATGCATTTACTCGTGTGGTCACTTAGAAAAATCAACAAAATGTCATTTGACCAGGGGAGCCAAGGAGGCAGATAGACATACAGATACACAGACAGATCTGTCCTTGCAGTAGAAACCAGTCAAGGTGAACTGAATAAAGATCTATGGAACTGAGGCAACATTAAGGCGTTTTGATGTTTCCCATCTCAGATTTCTTGTTTAAACGCGGTTGACAAGTCACCCTTTGAATAACTTGATGTGGTGTGTGCATGTATGTGTGTGCATATCGCAGTGATTCAGGGACAAACACATCGGGATGTCACTTCATAACCTCTGGGTGTGCGACGTCCTGTCATCTCCACATTTCTGAGATATTCTTTTTGCCGCCGGTTAGCAGCTAAATATAGAGCAGGACCAGAATCTGCATTTCTTTAACCAACCGCGCGTTGCTACCAGTCACCCTGACTCAAACAGATAATGTGTAACGGCAGTCGCTTTCTGTGGGTGCGTGTTGTCGGGCGACCTAAACTTTTCTGTTTGGAGAGACTTGGTTAAACCGAGGCAGCAGGAGAGCGAAGAGATCACGTGACTTTTGGGTGAAAAGGTGTTTCATTACCGATCCATTACGGCGCTGACAAGTGAATTACAATCTGTTATTACTGCCCGGACAGTCATTTAACATTCTTCATTCATAGGCAGGCACTCTGTTAGAGCGCAGGAGAAGGTCGTTCATCATCGTATATAGGTTTGCTAGGATTGCAGCACTCTGGTTTAGATTAAGAAGTTTGCAATTGGAGTAGAACGCTCCGGGTAATGTTCCTGACCGCACAATGGTCCTGCTTTCCACAGTGGAACTGAATTAAAGAAACTGTATGCATCTTAAAGACTAGAATCAAATCAAAAGGAAATTGCATCTATTACAGACTATTGATTCAATTAATTATAGCAGAAAGCTCTTAGGGCTACTTCCTCTTCATCCTGTTTTCTTAAACCTCCTGACTTATCCCACCTAAGAATTTCCATTATTCACAAAAACAAATGCATACTTACACGTCCACCCCCAAGCCCCGTCCACCCCCAAACACATGAACGACCCTGCTTGGGTGGATGTGCTTTAACAGGGTCATGAACGAGCCTCTGGAGCTCGCTGCAAATACAGCATCGACTCAGCCTTCAGCTTCTTTCACACAGGCACTGGCAGAGTACAGTAGACCAAGATTAATTAGAGCCATAATGACACGGCCGCCATTAGGACACATCACAATAAGCCAACGGGCAGAAATGAACATGGTTTCCGTATCTCGGGACATTAAGCTAAACACAGAGGCAAGACTCATTTCATTACACTGAGACATACATTGGGACATTAAGAAAAACGGCTTCATCGCTGCTTTTCGTACTGGTGGAAAAGCCTAAATGACATTATTTATTAGCTTGTCGTGATGAAGCCTAAGAGACAAATGACGCATTTGCTTACTAACTTTTGTTTATCCATGGTTATTTTATTTAATCCCTATTCCTGTAGTCCAAAGCAAAAAATGAACAAAAAATGAAAAAAAACATCCCTTTGTTTTATGAAGGGATAGGGTTGACGCAGCCCAAATGACTAAGATGGGGTGGAAAAACATTAATAATTAAAAAATAAACACTCATGCTTATTAATATAGTCTACTCAATACTGTTTTGCCTATTGTAGTATTTTATTCTATTTACGAGAGCCGTTCATTTTCAACTCTATCCTGCTATAAAAAAAGGTTTGTTACTACTGTCGCATGAAAAAGTCTGAGTGCTCCTTGCCACGGCATTTAGTTGGTTTTCTAAGTGAAAATAACATCTTCTACGGAGAACACACGTCTGCACATGTTAAGGCACAATTACTGCTTACTTGCTGAATTTAACCTGCTAGAAGAAATAAACAAGTAAGTCAGTCAGAAAGTGAGTAAAAAATAAATAAATAAAAACAGAAAACGTGACCTGTCAAAAAGCTGTTTTGGTGCGTTTTATGCTTTGCCAACCCCCCCCCCTTTGAACTTGAAAAAAATTAATAATTAAATTAGTGAATACATTTGCAGATAGATAGATACATGAATAACGAAAGAAAGAGAAAATGTGGCCTGTCAAAAAAATTCGTTTTAGAACATTATACACTTTTTGTATTTCCCCCATGCTGACCTTGCAGAAAATGTATTAATAACATATTTAATTAAATAAATAAATAAAAACATCACCGTTTTTCGGAACAAAAGCTTGTATCTGCAAAATGGTAAAATTTACAGGAGAAGAAGGGAAAAAAAAAAAAAAAAAAAAAAAAAAAAAAAAACATTACTTTTAATGCAAGTCAATGGTACCAGAAATGTACACAAAACGTAAAGAGCAACAGGCGTTTGCAAATTGTCAAAAACTGAAAAACGTCAATAATGGAGATACGAGGTTTTGTTCCGACAGCAGCGATATCTTAAAAATGTGCAGAAAATGTTCTTATTTATAAGTGTGTTCACTCATTTTCCCACTTTGAAAATTAAGAAAATGTCACGTGACCCAGGGTGTTAAAACTTTTGCACAGGACTGTAGGTCCAACACGTCAAAGATGATCAAGACTAGGGCTGGGTGACATCACATATCCTGAACAGAAGACATTACACGGTGATACAGATTTGGAAAATTTGGAAATTTCAGCATCGCCCAGCCTTAATCCTGACACAGTATTCCTCTGCTAATTTATTTGTGTGTTCATTTTTAACTTATTTTACAGCACAAAGAAAAACCAGGGTATACGGTCGATGAAGGCTAAAGGGCAAAGATGATGGACTGCAGCCACGGCCATGCTGTAGCTACGACTGTATCCCTCTCTCTTTCCAAACGGAGAGTTCAACTCATGGCTCTCTTGATAAAGTTATTTCCAGGCACTGCCACAGTGAATTTGTTCATGACTGAAGCACGTCAAGTCTTAAGTGAGGTATACAGCAGTGATGCGGCAATATTGGAAGTAACTTTAGCACTGAAGGAGGCCTTCGTTTGACTGCAATAGACAGCGAACACTCTATTCTATGTTCTAGGTAGAACCATATTTACAAGGGAAAGAACGATCAAGAAGACAGAACTACTCCTTTACTAAAGAATCCTTAATAATCCATCGATGAGAGTGTAGAGAAAAAGATCAAGAACACTCGACAAAATACACTGTTGCTCACACTGACTGTCATGATACTAATTAAAAGCGGTTCCAACTATACCCACCCATGCATCAACATACTGGAACACCCAGCGCCCCCCCAGCTAAGGCCCCGAGCTGACCGCTCAGCACAGCCACACTAAACAACAGAGTTAAACTGTATCAAATTCTTTTGCATTCCTGTTATCATTCAGATCGACTCCGACAGTCAGAGAGGTGCTAGAGCAGGGTTGACCTTCTCGACATACGCCGCCACACACACACACACACACACACACACACACACACTCGCAGAATTTTAATGCATGCATTTCAGCTGCACAAGACTCTCAAGAGGTCCTCAGCTGAGTATGCAAAGCTTCAGCAACCCAAACAACATTTGTGGGCAAAGTTTTGCTGGTGCATTATGCATAACAACAGCCTTCTATTACTAACTATAGACCCAAAATGCATTCGAAGATGTATAAAATAATGCATGCAATGGAGGCACCACCAGCCCCCAGCCTCCTCGAGCTCCTCGCTGCAACCTCGCCAACGGGGTTTACGGGTGCGTACACAGCCTGACGTTACATCCTTGTGTGCCCTCGACTCAGCGGTCACTTCCCAAAGCCACCAATAATGTTAAGAAAATCGTATACATATTCACATACATGCATATTTTCCTCAGGGTAGACAGGCTCTGGCGCATCTTCAATCTTTTCAAACGAGACAATGAAGGGCAGCCAAAAACAAACAAAAAACCAAATTAACAAAGAAAAAACTGAGGATGCAACTGTGCCCATCTAGGCGATCAAAAGCTGGTGGTTGCTGCCTTTGCCCCATATGGAAATATGATACATGGGCATTTACAGACAAACAGTGTTGTGTACATATGTATCACACTGAACATATATGCATAGATAACAGCATGGCTGATACACGGTTGAATACAGTTTTATTGGTCACTATGGTTACCTGTGCTTTTTAATTTTCTTTTGTCAGGGAACAACTTCTTCATTAACGTCACGTTGCAATGCTTTTACTGCATAGTTTATAATGCGGGTGGACTTAGGATTTAGTAGTGCTGCTACTACAATGTCCACTTCATCAGGATGATGTAATGAGATGATGCACAAAAACGGTGTATAGTACAAGGTGAAGGTAGCATATGAGTAATATATGCTTTCCATATATTAATGTTTTCTATGGTATATTGTTAAATATGGTAAATATACATACACATTATACACACACACACACACACACACACACACACACACACATTGCCATGTATCATATCTCTGTATAGGGCAGCTTCCACACACAAAGGCATGCAGAGTCCAGTGCTCAGCTACAGTTTTCCAAGCCCCCACGACTCGCACGGGCGTGGAGGGATCCGAGACAACGACACCGCACGAGCCTCCTAAACCGTCTCGTGCAATGCCGAGCAAAAACGGGCAAGGCACGCGACCCATTCGCACCTCCTCTCTAAGCCCTATGCAACTTGTGCACATCACCCAGAACATCTGGCACGTGACATGTGTGTCTGGTCAAGTTGCACAGAGGTGTTCCATGTGTCTCATATCTAGAACGCGCCAGAGAGCGCCTGGCTCTTCGCCACACTCAGCACGCGCCAAATCTGGTGTGTTCTGTTTGTCTAAACGAGGCTTACTTGCCTTTTTTTGTGTGCTCTCGCGCCGAAACGTCTAGCCCCCCCTTCCCCTCCCCTATTGATTATCAGCGGAACTCAGTCACTTCACTTACCGAGAAACAGGGACCGGACCAGGGCGGACATCACGGCGCGCGCTGGAGGAGGTGAAGGCTCCTTGAGGAGGGCTCGAGGTGAAACCGGCGCGTGCGAGCTCACGCGAGTCACAAAACACGATCACTCAGGCGCGCGCGCGCGCCAGCAGCACCCTCCCCAAAAAAACGTTCAGTTCAACAAAGACAACAAAGAAATGGCATCAAACGTGCACGAGGCGCGCGCGAGCCCCGCATAGCTACGCGCTACAGACGGACCAGAGGCGCGAGAGCCGCCACGTATCCATCCGGGCCGGGCCGGCTCGGCTCGGCTGGGAAGGTCGGGGATCGAAGTTTCTGGGTGTCGGGTTCCCGACACCGCGGCGCGGTCTCCTCCGCGTGCGTGCGTGCGTGTGTAGGTGATGTCCGCGTGCGATGCACAAGAATGCCCGACAGGGAGTGAAGACCGGAGGGTGGACACCTCTAGAGTCCGGAGAGTCCGCGCGGTGTAGGACGCACGCGGGTCGCCGTTTAAAGAAGAGAGCTGAGCGCAGCACCGCACGCGCAGTTTACTTGACGTCGTGCGTCATGACATAACGCGAGTCTCGGGCCGCAGACCAATGACTGCAGTCCTGTGGCTCAGGGAGGACTCGGGTTCAGGTAGTCCGGACCGTCAGGTGACGCGAGGCGCTCCGAGAAACTCTTTATCGTGGTTTACAGGGGAACCCCAACCAAATTTGCACAATTTCTCAACTGAGACGAAAACAGAAGTCATTTGCTGAAACGGTTCATTTATGGACAAACATACTGACTCAGAGTCCTTTGCAGTGGTGGTGATGGGAACCAGGGGTCACAATGTCTGAAACACAAATATATCCATTTTATTTACTATCCAAAACCACCAGTGAACCTATGTATGTAATATTTGATGTTGATGATGGTAAAATAGTAGAAAATCTGGGGAAAAAAGTTTTCTTCAGGGAAAACTTTACCTTAGAACATCCCTCTTGCATCCTTCCACCATGAAAGGATTAAAACACATTATAAGCCAAGACTTTATCACAAAACTACCATACACACCATGTGTCAGAGACAAAGCAGCCAATAAGAACAGAGCTCATTAACATGCACCAGTCGTAGCCTCTTAAACTCCATGAGACCACCGGTGGTTCCAAAACGCACTTCGTCATATTCTTCATAGCTTTCATATTTCACAAGCTACATTCAGAAGCTGGGCGTCGTATGAGGCTGTAACTGTCTTCTTATCAGTCAAATAGATGGTGATGGCATTTTTAAACCCTTATAATAAAAGAAGCTGAACTTTTTTTTCTACTGAAAGAACCCATTTCCCCACAAATCTGGGCTATAAGCTATAAACAGATGGCGTCTCTTCAGTGATCTGCTCTGTAAAAGTAATTTTTATAAGAAAATACAAAGAGCGTCTGAGATTTTTGGCTTTCAGCAGTAAACTGTAAGCATATAGCAATATGTTTAGATCATAAAACACATGTTCTGTTAATTTGAGGGGAGCTTCATCAAAAATAAATAAATAAATAAAATAATTTGCATTTATTTCATGCAGTTACTGAATAATTTACCTTATGATTTGGCCACGAAAAATTCAGATGGAAAAACCAAAATATACCCTGGAAAATAAGAGGTTAAAGACACAGTAACATCCTGCTTATTTCTGAGGAACAAAGAATGGCTGGAAAATGGACGAGTATAAATGAATTGTGACTGTTTTTGGTACACTAATCGACACTTATGAAGTGCTTCGAGTGGCTGGTCAAAGCTCACATCTGCTTAACACTTCCAGCCACCATGGACCTTCATCAATTTGCATACCACTCCAACAGATCCACAGGCGATGCCATTGCCCTAGCAATATGCACTGCTCTCACACACCTGGACAGAAAGCACACCTGTGTAAGAACTCTGTTTTACAGCTCAGCATTCAGCACAATCATCCCTACCAAATTCATTCCTAAGCTCACAGACTTGGGTTTGAACTCTCATCTCTGCAACTGGATACTGGACTTCCACCTCAGGTGCTGAAAGTTGGGAACAGCTTCTCCTCCACACTGACTCTGAGCACAGGGGCTCCCCAGGGATGTGTGCTCAGCCCCCTCCTGTACTCCCTGTATACATATGACTGTGTAGCCAAACTCACATCTAACATAATCTTCAAGTTTGCTGATAACATCACCATCCTAGGCCTCATCATTGATGGAGATAAAGCAAAGGAGATGATCACTCTGGTCACTCTGCCCTATTCGTCAATGGAGCTGAAGAGGAGAGAACAGTGTGTGAAGTTTCTGTACACCTCACTGATGACCTCACCTGGTCACTCCACACCAACGCTATTGTGAGATCTCTTCTTCCTGCACCAGCTCAGGATCCTGACCAACTTCTACAGATGCACCATAGAGAGCATCCTCAAGGGCCGTATCATTGTCTGGTACAGCAGCTGCACTGCCTATGACCGCAAAACTATGAAGCTATGGGTCCGTCCTCAACTACCATTTTCACTCAGTCACTTTGTCTGCATTATTATTATATTAATATATATTATATCATCTCTGCTATGGACAATAACACATTAACACTAAGTCACTTTAAAGAATGATAACACTGAGTCACTTAAGTTACTTTAAGATGTATATTGTCTCTATATTTTGTGTACATTTCTCTATATGTTGTGTATATTTTCTCTACTTTTACTTACTTACTTTTACTTACTTACTTATTTTTACTTTCTGAAGATTGATTGACTGGAGCTTCACCACAAGCATCCATCCATCCATCCATCCATTTTCTAAGCCGCTTCTCCGTCAGGGTCGCGGGGGGGTGCTGGAGCCTATCCCAGCAGTCTTCGGGCGGAAGGCACGATACACCCTGGACAGGTCGCCAGTCCATCACAGGGCAGACAGACAGACACAGACAGTCACTCACACCTAGGGGCAATTTAGCATGTCCAATTGGCTCGACTGCATGTCTTTGGACTGTGGGAGGAAACCGGAGAACCCGGAGGAAACCCACGCAGACAAGGGGAGAACATGCAAACTCCACACAGAGAGGACCCCGGTCGCCCAGCCAGGGAATCGAACCCAGGCCCTCCTCGCTGTGAGGCGACAGCGCTACCCACCACGCCACCGTGCCGCCCCACCACAAGCATTTCAATGCATAAATATACTGATGACGTGATGTGCAAATGACAGATAAACTTGAAACATAAACTTAGTGCCATAAGTAGACCACAGGTAGGTTGAATGAATGAAAGACAAAAGTAGGATATGGGCCCTTTGGGTCTGTCTGTACAGCTCTGTCAGTTTATGGTTAAAGACAAAGTCAGTCACTACGAGTCCTTTTATGGTACAGGCCCCAGTGCTGTAGCCTCATTTGTACTGCTGGCAGTTATGCCACTTGGCCTAAAGCACTGACAAACTATGCCTAGCACAGTGTCCCATATGACCTGTTCTGTAACACCTAACACATGTGTTATAGGACACTAAGCGCAGAGTTTTCGCAAAGGACCACTGAATTGTTTTTGTGCTCTTCTGATGAAGCACTTCAGTCTGGATTAGCCTTCAAGGCGCTGAAATGAAATTATAATCGCACACTGAAAATTTCAAAGGCGTCTTGTGTTCTGTGCTGGTTCAGAAAGCCGGGGCTGCAGAAGGGTGACCCATGTGACGTGCTCCCGCTGGGACACATATGAGGGCAAAATCAATACCAGTCAGCCTCTGGACCAGTTACAAAGTCCTCAGCATTACGCTGCACTGATTTCCTTCGGGTCCTTTAATAAAGAGCCAGCATACAAAGGCCTGTTCCAGATGTTCTTAAAGCCACATTGTGGGATTTTTTAAAGACGTTCTGTTCGCAACAGCTGTAGTGTATACAAACGTTTATCCTTGAAGACAGATGATGCACAGTGAGCCAGTTGTGAAGGGGGTTGTGTTGTTTAAGCGTGATGGTTTGAAAGAAGGAAGGAGTTAGAGCTCAAGTTTGTTAAGAAGTTGCATTAGCAGTTATTGTTTTGTATCTACAGCTCTGTTTATGAATTGGAGGGAGGTATTATTATGCTTAAAAAAAACACAAAAAAACGTTTCAAATGAGTGATTCCACCAATTTCAACTTAATGCTTTTACATGAAATGCCCCATTCTAGAACACTTTACTGAGTGAGAAGTATACACAGTGGGGGCTGCTATTCATCTCAATTCTCAATTCAGCGCATTCTCAAACAGGACAGGCTGATGCTGAAGACTTCACCACACAACTAGCTGCTAGACTTCCTGACTGGAAGACCACAGGCAGCACAGGCTGGCAACAACACATCCTGCACCATCCGACTGAACACAGGGGTACCCCAAGGATGTGTACTGAGCCCCCTCCCATTCACTCTAACGTCCCATGTCTGCACACCGTCACACAGCTCCAGCCTCTTAACCAAGTTCGCGGACGACACGACTGTGGTGGGTCTTACCACCAACAACGATGAGACAAACTACAGGAGCGAGGTGAGCCACCTGGCTTTGTGGTGTCCATTTGAACATTGATAAGATGAAGGAGATCATTGTGGACTTCAGGAGAACGTGCACCCAGCATGCTCCTCTGACCATCGACGGTGCTGTGGAGAGGGTGAACAGCACCAAGTTCCTGGGTGTGCACGTCACAGAGGACCTCTCCTGGGCCAACAGCACAGCATCACTGGCCAGAAGGGCTCTACTTCCTCTGCAAACTGAGAAGAGCCAGAACCCCAGCCCCCATCATGTGTACCTTCTACAGAGGTACCACAGACAGCATCCTGACCAGCTGTATCGCCGTGTGGTATGGCGCCTGCACCTTGTCCTGACCAAGACAATCCAGCGCATCGCGAGAGCAGCTGAGAAGATTGTTGGCACCTCCCTCCCCTCCCTCCATGAGATATACATCCTGTCTCACCCGGAAAGCCCTCTGCATGGCAGGTCATCACACTCACCCACTACACAGCCTTTTCAGCCTGCTGCCATCTGGGAGGAGACTGCGAAGTCTCCAGGCCAGGACCAGCAGACTGGGGGACAGCTTCATCCACCAGGCTGTCAGGATGCTCAACTCTCTCCCTACTTTGTGTCTATTTAAATTCACACTTTTCCTGTTTTCCTGGGGTCTGTGAGTAACGGAATTACAATACACTGTATGTCCTGTACATATTGTAGTATTGACAATAAAACCTGACCTGACATCTCAGAGAGGCTGAGTCTTTCAGAAGTAAAGACAAGGAGGGGTCTGTGCAAGACTGTAAGCAAATAGTGCAACAATTCAAGCATCAAGAACTTGGGGATTTCATCAACTACAGTATATAATATCAATAAAAGATTTAGACAATCTGGAGAAATCTCTGTATGCAAGGGACAAGGCCAAAAAACAGTATTGGCTATCCAAGATCTTTGGGTCCTCAGATGGTGCTGCATTAAAAACAGACATGATTCTGTACAGGAAATTACTGCATGGACTCAGGAGCACTTCTGAAAACCACTGTTTGTGAACACAGTTCATCGCTGCATCAACAAAGGCAAGCTTGAATGCTACTCTGCAAAGAAGAATCCATATATTCCAATCAGGCATAACATTATGACCACCTCCTTGTTTCTACACTCACTGTCCATTTTATCAGCTCCACTTACTGTATAGCTGCACTTTGTAGTTCTACAGTTACAGACTGTAGTCCATCTGTTTCTCTGATACTTTGTTAGCCCCCTTTTACCCTGTTCTTCAGTGGTCAGGACCCCCATGGACCCTCACAGAGCAGGTACTATTTGGACGGTGGATCATTCTCAGCACTGCAGTAACACTGACATGGTGGTGGTGTGTTAGTGTGTGTTGTGCAGGTGTGACTGGATCAGACACAGCAGTGCAGCTGGAGTTTTTAAACACTGTGTCCACTCACTGTCCACTCTATTAGACACTCCTACCTTGTCAGTCCACCTTGTAGATGTAAAGTCAGAGACGATAGCTCATCTGCTGTTGCACAGTTTGTGTTGGTCATCCTCTAGTCCTTCATCAGTGGTGACAGGATGCTGCTCACAGGATGCTGTTGGCTGGATATTCTCAGTCCAGCAGTGACAGGGTTTTTAAACACCTCATGTGAGTTGCTGACCCCTGACTTAACCAAATGAACTGATTGCATCTAGTAATTAATGATTAGACAAGAAATAGTATGTGTTACTAGATTTGTATTAGTTATTTGAACTATATAAATAACAAGACCCCCAAAAAATTAAGTATAGGTTTTACAATCTGTCTGTCTGTCAATCCATCTGATGTGATTTGTTGCTTCTGTCTTCATGTGCATGTTGTATTGCCAGTTACTTCTCCTTTAAAATTAACCTCTAGAACCTTTTCTTACTATAATGAAACAGACAAAGTAATAATGGAGCATTGATGTGCTTAGTAGTGATGAATTTGTCAGAAGCTTTCTTTCCATGTCCAGCGTTATTGTTTACCTTTAACAAACAACACACTATTAAAGTCAAAACCAGTGCTAACTAATACAAATATCTGGCATGTATGGCCCCAAAATAAATCTTGCCGCCATATAAATACCATTTGAAGGTGAACACATTGAGCAGACAGTAAAATCGAATGCACCTTTGTGTATGCTTTCCATATATAGAGCTATTCCTGAGAGCATTAAACAACAGCACACAGCTCAATTCCCTTTAAGGAGCCGTGAGCCCGTGATTTATTTATTCCTTGATTTGTTAGCTGAGACGTGAGCGGCCGATGGGTTGGGTCAAGTAAACAGGCTGAATAGGAGAGAAAGTGCAGCGGTGTGTAACGCCTCCGGCCACATTAATACCCCGCTCAGCTCCCCTGACAAGCTGCCAGAGCTGCAGCAGACCTGGCCTTCCTCACCTTCCTCACACCTTCACATACACAAACATTCCCACACTTACACACAGACACATTCCAGTTTGTATTCCTCACTTTGTGGGTTACGTCCACTGTTTCCAATAGATAATATACACAGACCAGGCATAACATCATGACCACCTCCTTGTTTCTACGCTCATTGTCCATTTTATCAGCTCCACTTACTGTATAGAAGCACTTTGCAAGTTTAAGCTAGTTTAAGCTTAATGTGTCAATTCTTCACAGCATCCACTATTTCCATTAAACCGGGAATCATGTAAATGGGAAATCATCCAAATGTGAACGCTCATCAGTGAAAAATGCTGGTGGTTGCTGTTTTTCTTCATTCTGACAGGGAGTCAGTGGAAAGATCTCTGTGAGCCATCCTTATACACGAGTCAGCCACTTCATGAAAACCACCTCCCTGTCCAGCTTTGCTTACCACATACATCCACTTTGTAGTTCTTCCAGTGGTCAGGACCACCACAGAGCAGGTATTATTTGGGTGGTGGATCATTCTTAGCATTTTGAAAGCGTGTCACTGAGGTTTTTTGGCCATTAAGGAACCAGGTAAAAGGGTAAAGTATGCAGAGAAACAGATGGACTACAGTCTGTAATCGTATGGTCAATGGTGCTGATTAAATGGACAGTAAATGTTTAAATAATGAGCTGCTTTTAATGCTATGCCTGATCAATGTATGCTTTCTGGGTATTTGTAATTGTGATTCCTCTTAGACTCTCAAACACACTAGATTGTCTTTCATGCATCCAAAAACCAGAAGCAAGAAGAATATCACATCACCCATCTAAAATATCTATTTTTACTGTACTGCTGGCTTTTATGCATTTGCTTGAAACCTCGATGCTATTTTTAACCTGCTGCCTTTGTGTTTTATATATCTAGGAGAAAGTGTAGAGTGTAAAAGACTCGTAGTTCTGCATTCCATCTTTTACTCCGCACCTCAAAAGACAAAGAATGGCTTTGTGATATTAATTGGTAATTGATGATCTTCCTTTTGTGGTGATCCAGAGTTGGAATTATGGAGATATCTGCTGCTAATCCTCTACGTCCTTCATGAAGGATTGTCTGAACAAATGCAGGGTTAATCTTGTGAATTGATTCAATTAATCGTGTGAATAATGGATCAATTGAATTCATTAAAAGAGAACGTTTTCTTTTGCTTTGCATGTGCAGTGAGGAGTTTCAGTAATGCAAACTAAAGGGGTAACCAGACGGCTAACTTCAAAACTCGCATGGCCTGCGTCATGAGTGTTATTGTTCCATGCAATGTGACTGATGATAGCGTAATGTCAGCTGTCTAATCTGTCATAGCTCAATGGCCGGCAGTTTGTCAGTGTCAAAACCGTATCATGCCTGTAAGCCTACTGAATGGCAATGAAATGGAAGATGGATTAAAAAGCTGTATGTTTATCAGCTTTGAACCATTTTTTAGGTCTACATCATTGCAAGCCATTGAACAATTGTTGTAAAGGGTAAGTGTGGTTCTTCAAAGAGTCATAGAAGTCAAAAGTCTGGAGACATCTAGCTTTTCTTATTTATAAATATATATATATATATATATATATATATATATATATATATATATATATATATACACACACACACACACACACAGACACATAGATATGCACACACATCAGGTGTGACATTATGACCATCTCCTTGTTTCTATGCTCCATCACTCAATGCGATGCAAGTCAGTGCAGATGTCTGTCAGCTGATGTAGCCGAACTGCCGGTTGACACTTTCCTCCAAGCACATTGCGCTGTCCAATGATGTCGCGGCAGTTCAAAAAGATGCGGTAATTGGAATTGGAAATGACTAAAATTGGGGAGAAAATGGGGAATAATAATAAAAAAAAGGTTCAAATGTTTAAATGGAACATTCAAAACTATCAGGAATTTCTTTTAAGAATGAGTTGATATCTTGCGAGATATTGTTTGCAGAGGTAATTACTATTTACACTGGACTGCTGTGACAAAATAGTCATAAAACACATTGTCGTGTGTTTTTACACACCCATTCAGGTAAGCTAATATTAGAAAATAACGTTAATACAATAAATGATTTTTTTCTAATATTAGCTCACCTAAATGCTTATTGCCCAGATAAATAACTTTTTAAATCCATTTATTCTCAGCTTCATAAAACCTATAACCTCCATAACACAGTATTGTTTTCCTCAGAATAAAGATGGCTAGGCTTTCATATAATAGTTATATATATATATACACACACATCAACCAATACAATGTGCATAGGCAGTAAATAAGACTGAAGGGTCACCCCGTGATGGACAGCAGCTCTGGCTTACCCAGCAGTCCTATGCCGAGCCCTGCAGTACACAGTAGCAAAGGGCCACGGCTGAGCACGTCTCAAAGGCACGGGATAAGTTACAGGGCATGACGCAAGGGACGTCCTGTCAAGATTCATCTGCTGCCAAAGCATTATTTAAAACCTCAGATCAACAAGTCAAATGGGCTTTAATGGAAAAAAGAGCCTGTGATGGTCACCGGTCAAGACATCACTATCTACATTAGAGCCAGACAGTTCAGAGCAATTTATATAAGAAATATAATCCGGCATTGGTTACAAACTACATGATGAAAATGTAATCAGAAGTGTCATTTTGCCTAAATTACATTTACATACATTTCTGATAGAGTGGTTTTGGATTTTATCCCTGTGTGTGTCCTTTAAAGTAATGTTTCTATACATCCAGTGTTTAATTCTTAAAACAGGGTTTATTTTTTCAAAACTTCTACATAACTCAGATCATTTACTGCAAAAAATGATATATTAGCAAGCATCTTAAACGTAGTCAATTAATGTAATATTTCTCATTATGAGACTATTGTAAGAATATTATATGATCAGTCCAACATTGTTACTTGTTTTAAGTGATTTTATGTAGTGAAAGTGTTTTATTCTATTGGCAGATTTACTTTTTTTGAAGAAATAATGAAGATAACGTTGCTTATTTTAAGAAAAATGCTTAAAACGTGGAAAATGATCTGCCAGTGGAATAAGACACTTTTCTAAGTGACAACTGCTGAAAAACAAACAAAATGTTCTAGAAATAAGTCACATGATCTCAAAATCTCAAACGATTAATGCATTCATAAATGTCAAATTGTACAACTGCTTACATTTATTGCTACAGTCCATAGTCAGTAGCTTATTCACTGGAGAGACAAGCTACACTGCATTGTCTCCTGTATAGTATTCATGCAGTTACTTTGTATTTTTTTACTACACATCACTCTTATTGTTTATTGTTTTAGTATGTTTTATTTTATTATTTATCTCTAGGCTCTATTTATATATCAGTAAATAGAGTACAGCAATACTTTGCTCATCTTCAGTTTGCTCTTGTGTACTGCTGCAGTAGAAGAATTTCCCTCTGGGATTGATAAAGTGATCTGTCTGTCTGTCTGTCTGTCTGGTTCATCCATCCATCAATCCTGAAAGTCTTGTCAGCATCTTCTCGACACGGCTACAAAACATAAAAAAAATCTTACTAGCCTCCAGTAGCTGCTGTGTGCTATGTGAGGGTGTGCCAGGTTTGCCTGTAGGTGGTTAAATCTTATGTTATGTGATTGCATCATCTTGTAACAAAGGAAAAGGGCAGGAATTTCAATAAAGACATCACAAGCAGCTGAGAAAAGTGTTTCCAGTGAGAGGGTCACTCTCACTGGCACTCTGCCATGTACTTTGAGCTTTGTAACTTTGTAACAGTCTAACTAACTAGATTGCGTGAAAAGCTTTATAACACACTAAAAGAAAGGAAAAACCCAGAAAAGCATAAGGAGACTTTAAAAGCTTCAGACGTCTGGTTCCTATGGTCAACCATTCACAAACCTATACCCATTCTAACCATGAAGATTTGATCATGCAGAAATCACGTTATTGCATTCTAGAACTTACATGGTGTAGAATCTGCATGAGCTAGTAGTAAAACTAGAATGGCCAGGCCTTTTACTGAGGAAATGGAGAAGAAGCTACAGTAGCCAAGGACAGTGTGCTGGGTGAGTAAACATGGCCTTAGAGTGTGCTATAGCATCCTAATGCAGATGGCTTCACAGATGGGCCATATTCCAACCAGAAGCCCTGAAACCCACCCAGGTGGAAAGAACCCCAAAAGGTTTGGTATAATGAGAGCGTTACACTAAGCAATGAATTTCACAATATGGGATTTTTCAGTTAGGCAGCTAACTTAAAGTGATAATTTGGTAAAATATCTAATCACACAATTACACAAGGCCTGTTTGCTTGTAAGAAATTACAGTTTTTTATTACTGATATCCATCTCAACATTGTCCAGATTGCCTGTTTCTTTTCTAACTACAAATCAAATCATAATATTAACACCACAAAGTAAACCCAAACTCTATCTTTGTCTTTTACGTTTTTCTCCTTGTCTTTTCTTTTTCTGAGATATGCTTCTCTGATTTTTCCCTTCACTTGAGCATCTTAAACCTGCATTTGGGTGGGATTCGTTTTGCATGGGGAGGTGGAGTAATGTAATTCATGGGATAAGAAATCCCAGTATGAATAATAATAATAATAATAATAATAAATGTTGAATTATATATCACCTTTCATACATTAAAAAGTCAGCCCAATGTGCTTCACAATACAAAGTGAAAACAGAAGGAGAAGTGTGACAGGGAGCGAGGAGGCGGATGCACATGCTGAGATAAGGGAGATTTATTAAGGGCAAATCCAAAATCAGGGTCGAGACAGTCCAGGGTCATAGAGCCAACACAGATTGCATGAGAGATAGACATGATGAGACACACAAACAAATCCTAATCACCAAACAACAAACAAAGATTCAAAGAGTTCTGCCAACATACATCAAACAAACAGCACGATCAAAGACCAGTAACCAGACCGGGGAAAACACAGGGCTTAAATACATAAGAGTAACGAGGGACAGGTGCAAACACAGATGGAGGCAATCAGGGGTTTAGTCATGAAATGAGGGGGCAGGACTAGAAAACCAAAACAAATACACAAGGGCCAAACCAAAACAAACGCACATGGACTGGGAGGGGCCAATCGTGACAAGGAGAAGAGAAAAAGACAATCCAAAGTAAAATGAACAAATAATAAATAGCAGAAAAGAGGATATATTGATAATTGCATTTAGATTTACAGCATTTAGCAGACACTCTTATCCAGAGTGACTTACAAGAAGTGCTTTGTCTATCTAGAGAAAGTATATTTGCTGGTTTCCAATAGGTTAGAGAGAAAGACAGTCCTGGGCTCAGATACTGCTAGAAACAAAAAGTCACTGTTGATACCAAGAGAAAAAGGAAGCAGAGAACAGTGCGATACAATACAATACAATATATAAGTGCAGTACAATACATTTACAGTCAATACTTAATCCAGACAATTACAGAGTACAAGATTAAAAAAAATTAGTATTATATATGTCTATATATGAATAAACACAGTAAAAAAATGCAAGAAATAAGAAAATCTAAGTAATATTAATATTCCAGAAAAAGCAAAGGAAACAAAATATTAAATGCTAAAGTAAAGAAATATGCTTTTAACTGTTTTTATTATTATTATTAACATTGACAGAAAGAGCCTGAAGGATGTTTCTTGTTAATGTAGTCTAGATTTTTGTTTTTTTGTGCAAAAGAATGCAGGTTGGCTCATTTACTTGATTTAGAAAAGAGCAAAAAATACCCAAAAAAATTATTTAGCCATTATTTGGTTCAGTTTAACTATTTACCTTAAGTGAATGCAGTGACTGCATCATTAGCATCATCGTTAGCTTGGGAATTCACAGCAAACAGTCACCACTACTGTAATTTCTGCAATTTTTTCCTTTAGAGTTGCACATGTATGGTTGGACAACTTTCTGTAGAGTTTGAGCCTCACCGCGAGCATGTCAATACATAAATGTCCTGATATGTTATGCAAATGACAAATAAACTTGAAACTTTTAGGGCCTTCATACTTTCCTCTTTTCCACAAATTCACTAAGAAACACTCACCTCCTCAAATTCCACTAATCCCATCCAAATTGTCAAATTGGCTTTAGACAACATGGTCAAGAAATAACTCCAACGTCTTCTACTCTTTGAGAAATTAGAGAAATTAGCCACCTGGCTACAAATAAATATACCTGTATGAACTGGCACCTCATCTCATTTTGTCCTGTTTTAGTTCTTGAACTACAAAATACAATACAAATAACTAAGGATCCCATAGTGTGCTCACAAGAATTTCTTCCCTACATTTATAAAATGTTTTGTGCTATTCTTGCTCCTGCTGTTCTTTCACTCTGGCACTCGTTGTGCCTTGAAAAAAATGTCCAATGTCTGTTTTTAAAAGAATGACGCAGAACTAAAACTAGAAGACACATAAAGTCATAGAATGTAATTTAGCAAGTCTGGCTTACTGATGCCAAAAAAAGATGAAGTTGAGGAACTTCTTATTGGAATTTTCTGTTCCTCCTGAAACGGTGCAGCAGTTCAGCATTCTGCAGGGATATTTCACTCATTTTTCTTAAGTTAGTTCAACTGTAATTAAATGTTTGCAACAACTTGCGATGAGCCTTTTATGTCTCTGTGGAAAAATTTTGGTCCAGAATTTTTGCAGAATTGCCTTGATTTGGCTACATTGGAAGGTTTCAGGCATGAACTGTCTTGAAACGGGATTCAAGGGCAGACTTTGGAGGGGCCACTCCAAAAACTTTTTCTTTCTTTTGAGCCGTTCAGAGGTGGACCTGCTTGTGTGCATTGGATCATTGTCCTGCTGAATATCCCAACTGCACTTGAGCTTCCAGTTACAAACTGGCAGGCAAACTGAAAGAGCAGAATTCACAGTTCCATCAGTTATGACAAGTCATCCAGGTCCTGCAGAAGTAAAGCAGTCCCAGACCATCACACTACCACCACCATGTTTCACTGTAGGTATGATGTTGGAGTGTGATGTTAGCTTTATGCCAGATGTAACAGGACCCACGTCTTGACTAATCAGTTCACAGAGTATTTTCTTAAAACTTCTTGGGGCTCATGTAGATGTTTTTGTGACCTCCTGGATGAGTCATCAATGTGTTCTGGTGAAATTTTTGGTAGGCTGGCCACTTCTGGGAGGTTCACCACTGTTTCAAGTTTTCACTGTTTCAAGTTTTTCTTTGTGGATAATGGCTCTCACTGATTCTTAGCAATGGCTTTGTGACCGTTTCCAGATATAGAGTGTATTTCAGTGACTTTGTTTCGCATTTGTATTTGAATCTCTTTAGATCGTGGAATCATGTGCTGCATCTTGGGAGCTTCTAGCTGCTTCACACTGCCAGGCAGGTTCTATTTAAGTGATGTTTAGGTTCAACAGGTCTGGCAGTTGTCATGCCTGGGTGTGGATAGTGAAATTGAACCCAATATCCAATTGGATTTAGTTAACTGGTTGATTTAGCAGCTAAGTGGCAATTACTTTTTCTTTCAGTAAATGAAATCATCATTTAAAAACAGCATTTTGTGTTTACATAGGTTGTCATTGTTTAATATCAAGAGTAGTTTGATGATCTGAAACATTCAAATATAACCTATATGCAAAAATATAAGTAATTGAGAAGGGGACATATACTTTTTCCACAGCACCGTCGGCGTTTCCTCAGCTAAGATGATTCTTTTTTGATTATTTTTAACCATCCTGAAATCTGGGGATGCTGCAGCCCCCTTGCCTTCCCCCCACTTGCCGTGTCCCTGCATCTGGATGTTTTGCTTACTCCAAGTCAACTGGCTTTGTATTCCCTGCTGGATTACACAGGCGCCCTCAGACAGCAGCGTTTGCGCAAGTGTGCTTGTGCTCCTGTGAGCCCCTCTGCACAAATCATGACGACAATATTTTGGAACTCGTTAAGTGTATGAAAACTTAATCTTCCCTAAGTGCAAGTTGCATGATTTTTTAAACAAGCCTTAGACACTACACGGCTTCCATTTTAGCTGAGAAGCGGCCCCTAGTTACTTGCCACAGATGGATTTGCAATGCTAATTGCTAACGAATGGACATGTCATCAGTGGCGGTGATGGGGCGGCTGAGCGGCACTGCCCCCCTTGACACATGTGCACTTCGCTGAGATGACTGGGAGATATAGGCCTCATATACAAACACACATGCTCCGGCAAGGTGACCCCACCAAAGTTGACCTCCTGGGAGTGATGCAAATTTAAAAAGCTTCCTGAGAAACAATATGGACCGACGCTTTTCTTTGTGCGAAGTCGCTATTTTTAGGTGCAAGCCGAGCGTCGGGAGTTTCACGGCTCATGGATCTTTTATAATTTAATGAGAGAAGCGGCAGCCTTCCAAGATTTATGCTCGGGAGCTCCAGGCAGCTTTGGCCTCGCAGCTTATTGATCCGCATCCGATGTTTGTTTATGGGTTAGCAAAGCACATTCTCATTGTTTTAATGTAGCCACAACCTGCGGCCCTGCTCATCAAAGACCCGCCTCTTCTAATCCAATACCAAAAAACTCACAGGCCTTTTCTCGTGTCATGCTATCCGATGACCTTTTAATGCCCCAGGTGGTCAGGTGGCATTAGAAAATGTGTCCTTGCACTCACGTTGCAGGCGTGACTAGAGACTGAAAACTTGAAAAGTTTCAGTGCTGGCTTCTGGTCGGATTAGAATGGGGGAAAGAGCAGGGATGGCTGTCTGATTTCTTTCTGTTAGCGACTTCAGAAAGTCCACATTGTTCTTTCGCCATGTTTTATTCATGGCTGCTTCACATTAGAAACTTCCACAGAGACCTGAGATGCTGAGAAAAAGAAAGACAGTATCAGAAGTGTGTGCTGGACATTATAGAATATTTATTGTAATGTTATTACAGATGTGAACATGTCTCAGTGAATAATGCACACCAAGACAGAAGATTGTGTGAAGTATTAGAGTGCTGTCGTACCTGAAGGCCTGAGAAACGCTGGGAAAGGTGGATCTTTTGGCCATGGAACCACTCAAGAAAGCAGTAGTTGTCTATGGAAAACATATTAACCAATTAAACTGCAATGGTGTAGTCAAGTTCAGCCATATCACATTGTATTGTCTCATTCATTCATTGTCATTGGCTGGCTGTTTTTGTCAAAGAGGCCTTTGTTGCCTAACATATCGAGTCTTCACCCTACAATGTTTGATATAACTGGAGAAAACAGAACAAATAACCTGAAACCACTCCTCAGTACAGAATCTCTCCAGATCTTCCAGCATCTTCAGCCCTCTATTCTTCAGCTCGTCCCACAGGTTTTCAATGGGATTTAGGTCAAGGTATCAGAATAGCCATATCTGAAGCCTGATTCTGTGATAACTGAATTATTTTTGTGTGGATTTTGGCATATGTTCTGGTTTCATTCAAATTTGCAGTAGCATCTAGCGAGGTCCAAGTGCTTATGTGTGTGGTGAACTGAAAGGCATGCATTTTAAATAGTTTGTTGGCGTGAAGGAAGAGTCTTATTATAGTTTTGAAGATTTGGAGACCCAAATATACAACCAACTACTACTCAACCAATGACCCTTGGAGAAATTTTAATTGTCTAATCATCCTCCTCATTGTGTTTCAATGCAAAATAAGCATGTGTCTTTCAGACAGGTTCACTACAGCTCTGGTTGTTTGAAACCTCCTTTTCATAGCCCTAATAGTGTATGGCATTTTTTAAGGAATGTTGCTATTTCTGTAGTCTACTTTATGAAGGTCATAGCACGTTTGTTCCATTGCGTGTCACCTCAAGCCATAGATAACCACTGAAGAGATTTTTGAGAACACTTAGGTGGATGTAAAAAAGTGCCATATAAATGGGAACATACTTCAGTTACACCTTACACCAATAACTGTGACACATGGGTTTGATGTTAAAAATGACTTTTTATTTTGACTCAGATTTTTATTTTCCTGGGTTTAATTTACTTTAAAGAAATGTTCTATCATATTTTCAGTGTGATGTTGTAACATCCTGCTCACTTTGCTGTAGTCCTTGTCTGCTTTCCCAACCCTTGCTTCATGGCTCTGGCCACGTACTTTTGTTTGTGTTGGTTTTCCTGCTGCACCCTTGTAACGTCCTCTGCACCTTAGAGCATGATTTACATTTATAGTATTAAGCAGGCGCTCTTATCCAGAACGGCTTACAATTTTACATTTTTTACACAGGCAGACAAAGGTAGTGTTAGGAGTCTTGTCCAAGTACTCTTATTGGTAAAGTGTAGGGTGTTTACCCTGGGACTGAACCCCAGTCTATAGAGTAGTAGGCAGAGGTGTTACCCACTACACCGTACCAACCAGACTGCACCTGTGACTTGTTTGTCATCATCAAGTTGTAGTAACACCCTAGAATTGTTTCCAGGTGTTTCTTATTTGTCTCTCATAGTATATACACTCCATGTCTTTGTCTTATTTCTGGCTTGGCATTGTCTCAGCTTGTGTAATGTATTTGTTACGTTACTCTATGAAGCACCCTTATATTTTTGGTGCTAGCTTTTTCAGGGTTGTTTTTCTTGTTTTGTTAATTAGCTTTTTAGCTCAGCCTTTTCTCGTTTTCTTTTGTTTACAGATCTCAAAGTGTAGTTTCTGTGTTTGCTCCTTGTCATGGATTATCATTCTCATCATGTGGACTAAGATTGAGCTAATGAACCACAGACATTTTTTGAGCACTCTTTACCTGTCTTAACATTTATTAAAGAAGTTCAGCAACTGGCCAGTGGCTAATATTTCCATCAATGACTACAGAAATGGTGAATTTTTGCAAATAACTATAAATGTAAGGTATTACACTGTTGCATTTACAGGCTTTGTTTTTCTGTAATATTTTGCCGAATTTTGTTTTATGTTCTACTGCAAGGTGTAATGTTTTCCCACCCGAATTGGCTCATCAGTAAGATGTTCATGAGTTGAAACAGCTGTGCTGTAGCTGACAACATTGAACTGCACCGTGCCCCTTCAAGGCTGGAGGCTGAATGCAATGCCTGCCCTGTTGTTTGACACTTCAGTGCCTCAGCAGGACAGAAGTGATTCAACACAAATAGGCTGATTGACAGGGCCGTGTAGCAGAGGGCTCCTTTAAGAGGCAAACGTTCAAGCGCCTGCAGCCAAGGTGAGTCCATCGATCGCTCTCGAATATCATTTCTGCTACAATGCACATTGCAAAACATTCCCGTGTCCGTTGACATTGGTTTTGTTAAGAGGGCTGCAATTGGGGTAAATGATGACTGAGCTTCTACAAGATCAAAGCTTTCAGCAGCATTAGGCCAGTCTGAGTGAGAAAATTGGAGTTTGTATTGTTGTATTGGTCGTTGTGAAGGAAGAAAAAGGTTTGGATTAAACCAGTGGAAGCGTTCTTTTCCAATGCTGACACATAATACTACTCAACCAGTTCACTCATTGCTTTCTGGCCTGTGTTTTAATCCTTAATTGATTATTCCAAATTTTTTCGATCTAGTCCCTGTTTGTAGTATCTGTACTGCACCATCAATTACCACGGTCAATCATTTCAACACATTTTTCTGTACTCAGAAAAGAACAGAAAACGTGTTGACTAGAAGCCAGTGGGCAGTTGCTCAATTTTAGGAATAAAGAGAAACATGGTACTCCAAACTCAATTCCAAAAAAGTTGAGACAGTAAGTAAAACACAAAAGCAAACATAAAGCAATGTTTTTTTTCCTTTGTTTACTTTGTTTCACCTTGTGAAACATGTCAATATTATACCTTTTCAACTTGATTACATGATAACTCAAAAGTGTGTTACCTGCAACACATTCCAAAAAAATGTGTTGCAATGTGAGACTAAGAGGTTTGTGCAGCAATTAAAACACATGTTTTTGAACTTTTCCATAGGTAAACAATTGAGTAGGTAACAGGTAATGATATCATGATTGGATGAAGAAGGAGCTCAGTCAAATACAAGCAAGGATCTGTCTGGGTTCCATACCTAGCAAAAAACTGCATGAGCGAAAAGTCTAAGTTTTAGAACAATGTTTTTGTTGTCATAGTGATAATGGCTAAAGGAAGCTTTCGGGGTAAAAAAAAGGCGTAAACATGCAAAAGCTCAATGCCTTTGGGTTCATCATGGATTATAAGAGCACAAAACTCTCGTTTTCCATCGGCACTGAACCCTGAGAATTCTAAGGTGTCTGGCTTCAAACTGAGGGAGCCTAGCCCCCCATATCCCTCTGTAGCTACACCCATTCACTGTAGTCCTGATCTTTACACCTCTGACGTCTTCAGAAGCATCATTATGCAGTGGCAGGGTAAATTAAGGATAAAGTTGCATCGAATAGTAACCATAAATATTCCATTTTGTCCACTGATTGTTCTAAATTACGAGGTCATTGAGAAGTCTGCATGAGCAACCAGTCCAACAGTCTGAAAACAATATTTCTCAACACGTGATTGCAAGGAATTCACCATCTGCAGCCCATGACATTATGAAAAGTTTCTGAGAAATCTGTGTATAAAAGTCTAGGCTGAAAACCAATAATAAAAGCTCCTGACCTTCAGTCTCTTAGATTGTACTGCATTAAATATCTACTTGCTTCTGTATTAAATATTGAAGCATCATGCAAAAGAAGAGTCAGTAAAGGCCATCATTCTTGCCCTTTTATTTTGAGCACGGCAGAAAAGCCACTTGCCTAAAACTCAAAATAGCTGAGAAGGTCACCTATGGCAATAAAATTCCACTCTACAATATACACATAACTAGGCTAATTATACTCACCACCCAGCACATTAACACAAACACATTTCATAATTACAAAAAGTAACAATAACAGTCCATGACATACTGATCAGGTGTAACATCATGAAGTCGCTCTGGATAAGAGTGTCTGCTAAATGCTGTAAATGTAAATGTAAATATTTCTACACTCATTGTCCATTTTATCAGCTCCACTTACTCTATAGGTGCACTTTGTAGTTCTACAGTTACAGACTGTAGTCCATCTGTTTCTCTGATACTTTGTTAGCCCCCTTTTACCCTGTTCTTCAGTGGTCAGGACCCCCATGGACCCTCACAGAGCAGGTACTATTTAGGTGGTGGATCATTCTCAGCACTGCAGTAACACTGACATGGTGGTGACGTGTTAGTGTGTGTTGCACTGGTCTGAGTGGATCAGAGACAGCAGTGCTGCTGGAGTTTTTAAATGCCTCAGTGTCGCTGCTGGACTGAGAATAGTCCACCAACCAAAAATATCCGGCCAACAGCGTCCTGTGTACAGCATCCTGTGACCACTGATGAAGGACAAGAGGATGACCAACACAAACTGTGCAGCAGCAGATGAGCTGTCGTCTCTGACTTTACATCTACAAGGTGGACTGACAAGATAGGAGTGTCTGTTAGAGTGGACAGTGAGTGGACACAATGTTTAAAAACTCTACCATCACTGCTGTGTCTCATCCACTCGTACCAGCACAACACTAACACACCACCACCATGTCAGTGTTACCGCAGTGCTGAGAATGAGCCACCATCCAAATAGCATCTGCTCTGTGAGGGTCCATGGGGGTCCTGACCACTGAAGAACAGGGTAAAAGGGGGCTAAGAAAGTATCAGAGAAACAGATGGACTACAGTCTGTAACTGTAGAACTACAAAGTGCTCCTATACAGTAAGTGGAGCTGATAAAATAGACAATGAGTGTAGAAACAAGTATAGGTCATAATGTTATGCCTGATTGACACAGTAACACAGTATAACCACATGTGCAATAGTGGAATCATTGGTAATACATGTCAGTAAACAAAGACCACTGCCACATCTACAAAGGCAAGTTAAGAGTCTACTATGCGAAACCGTTTATCAATGGCATCCAGAAATACCGCCAACTTTTGGCTAAAGCTCATTTGAGATGGACTGATGCAAAGCCAAAACATGTGCTGTGGTCTTTCAAAGTGCTTTTGGAAATAATGGACGTTGAGTAAATGAGATAACAGAATTAACTGGTATATTAGATTCCTTGTTTCTACATGTGGTTTTCTCTTCTTCTGCTTCTCTCTCTCTCTCTCTCTTTCTCTCCATTTATTTGAGCCCCTGAGTGTGATGCCTGCCTGAGTTGCCACATGGGAGCCACCAGAGCTGCTAGAGGCACCAGAGCTCCATCTCAGTTGGCTGATCTGCACCGTTTTGACCACCATGGAGTTTCATGCTGTCCAATGCTGTGCAAACCTCACCTACATGAACTGACCCTCCTGCTGCTGCCACTGCATAAACTCAAGCTATCTAATTAACCATTGCTCCACCTGTTTTTCTGCATTTTAATAATTTATATTAACACAGTTTGCTATTCGGTGTCGACCAGACGAGGATGTGTTCTTTGAGTCTTGGTTCCTCTCAAGATTTCTTGCTCTTAGGGAGTTCTTCCTTGCCACTGTCTCCATTGGCAATGCTCATGGAAGCTTGGACCTGGATTTTTCTGTAAGGCTGCTTTGTGACAGCACCTGTTGTAAAAAGCGCTATATAAATGAACTTTGACTTGACTGTATTTTCTCTGTTTGAAACAAATACTTGAATAGGTTAATGAGTTCAGCGTTTGAATACTGGCACCTCAAATGGTTAATGAAGTACTCGAGTACCTGTGCACAGCCATATTCAAGATTAAGCTGAAAACATTGGAGTGTTCCTTCAAGAGGTGCTACTAATCAAGAGTTGATTGGTAGAGAGAAAAAAGTATGATTCATATTCTGTAATGATTCGCTCGACACACTTCTGATACCCTTTCTCTTTCTCTCTGTCTAAAGACTCTTGTGGTCGAACAGATTGCCTTGGCCTTGCACAAGAACAAAGACGCTAATGAGATGAGATCAACTGAGATGCCAGCCAAATTGAGTTACAGCATTTGGTAGCAGATGTGAGCCGTTGCTCCTGCATCTTCAACTGCTTTTCCAGCCCCCTTCCCCGAAAGCAGGGTCTCCCTCGGGTACTCTCCCCGGCTGCATCTTTGCTTTTTGCTATTCCTCCGGGCTCTTTTCATTGGCAAGATGAAGTTTTGCCAGAGTGAAACAATCCAATTCAGCAAAACCAGCCTAGCAGGCTGTGCCAACCAGGCTAATGCAGAAACTGGAAACAACCTTGATGTAGCTATTAGGATGTTGGAAGTGGCCGGATACCTTATTGAACTGAAAAAAATTAGCTGATTAGTGTCAGATTTAAACACAAATTGAATGCCATCCCTGGCATTGATTCCTCAGTCTTTTTGCAGGCCTTTTGGAGGCCTGGGTTTGTAGATAGCAGCTTTGGATTGCTTAAGCTTGTTTGAGCTAGCTGAGACAGCTCAAAAGAACTGCAGGCTGCTGGATGATGTATTAATGAAGATTCATCCTCTCTACCAAAATCATATCCTCTTTTTTTCCAATCAATGAAATGCTCTCCGGTTGGTGTGCTCTGCCATCTGTTACCTCTATAACTTACTTAAATCATTTTGACATTGATTTATCGCACATACAGCCAGGCCTATATGTTTGAGGTTTTAGCACTGTGCTTGTGTGCAGGATGAAATAATGAACCAAGGTCTATAGATCAATGATTACTGTCTGCACGATTTCTCAGACTCTCAGTATTAGTTTTTAGACTATCCCTTTGCAGCCTACCAACTGAGACCTAATTAATTCCTTATCCAGACTGATAAAGCTAAGACCAAGATAAACCTCAATCCCAATGGTCTAATTCCTCTAATTTCCAGCACATCTCCTAAAACCCATCTTGCTGCTTGTCTTTCTAGCCATATGAGATTTCAACAGATATTGTCTTCTAATGTTCACATTCAGCTCTTTCATCTATCAAGTGTTGCACAGAAAGTGTGTATCAATAGAAATCTTTGTATTGCTAAGTACGACCGTATTTGGAAAAGTTCCATATAGAACCATATATGCCACATTCTCCTTCATCCTGAAGAACCATTTCAACATGCAAAGAACCATTAAGCATGAAATGGTTCTGTACTGAAATGTATGCTTTAGCAAAAGTTCTGCCAGAAAGACTCTAATGCTATACTATTCATTCTTTACTCCTGACCAATCACAGGCCTACACCTGTCTTTAAAATGGCTCCATTTATGTACCTATTCTGCTGCTTTCAGGTGCCCATGTTTTGACGTTCCCCTCCCTCCTTACCACTACCACCAGTTGGGTGCCTGTCTGGTAGTCCAGGAGTAGGCTCCACCCCTGCTGTCTCTATCCGGCAGGATCAGCGAGAGTCTTGACACTCCAAGACGTGGACCAAGGACGGGGCCTACACCAAAGACTCTTTCATTTCTACTGAATTGTCATCTCTCAACTTGTAAAATTCCATTGAGGATATAAAAATTGTCCTTCACTCTTGCCTCCTGAGTCTTTCTGGCAGAACTCATGGTTCTAAATTGAACCATTCCCTTTACTAAAGAACCCTTGAAGAACCCTCTGCAGCAGTGCTTCTGTAAACCCTAGGAGAAGAAGTCTGGGTCAAATAATTGAAGTTGATTTTTTCAGAGTTTTGAAGTATTATTTTTTTTAACCTAGCTCACCTGCTAGGTAAGAAGTAGCCTACACTAATACTGAGCATAGTTCCCTGAACTAAGTTCCCTCAATTGGCAAGGAAAACTAGGATAAGTCTGTGTTTACATGTTAGCCTTGAAATAGAAATCACTGTTTGATGTCTTATAGCAAAATAAAAACGTATGGTACATGACCAATAGCAGCGTGTAGCTATGTAAATGTTGCCATAGTGAAAGTGGCTCCTGAAAACTGACATTCAGAGGAAGCTTTGGACGTCACTTTTATTTCAGAAGAAAAAAGGACATCAAAAAGCTCAATGTCTCTGGGTTCATCATGTATTACAAAAGCACAAGACTCTTGTTTGCAACAAGAACCCTAAGAAATCTGAAGTGAGGTAGCCTAGCCCTCCCAGAACACCCTGTAGCTACACTCGTTCACTGTAGTCATGATCTTTACACCTCTGACGTCTTCTGAGGTATCATTTTGCATCATTTTTTGCATTTTAAAAATCACCATGTTGCATCCTACGAACACACATATTCCAAAGCTGATACATTTCACCTACGGATTCTTCCAAATTATGAGGGCATTGAGAAGTCAAAATGGTGATAATTCTACATGCATGCAAAAAGAAAGCTAACACTCCAGTGCACTGAAACAGAATTGCTAGGTTAGGGGAAAATAAGGCCACTACTGCAAGTACACTACTCCATCACTATTATATAACACCAACTACTCAAATTGTAGCCTACTACTACCAAAGCCACTTGACCTCAACGTTTGCTAGCTACTTTGCTCAGAGATGCCGGATAAATATGCAAGAGTGCTACCTTGCATGTAGCATGTATGTAGCAACATTCCGATTTTGATTACATCATGAAATGATTTAAATTTAGGATAACAGTAATTAGTCATTCAAATTTTTGGGGAAAATGTATGTAAGGCAAAACATATCACTGCTGTCGGAGCGAAACCTTGCATCTCTGATTTTGTTGTTTTTCACTTTTTGACATAATTTGAAAATGCATGTTGTCCTTTACATTGTGTGTGAACAGCCCAACATGTCTCAGAAAGACGTCTGGTTCCATTGACGCACCAAAATAGTAAAGTAGGTCTTTCCTTTTTGTTGTAAAGTTACCGTTTAGGTGATATGAGGTTTTGTTCCGACAGCAGCAATAGTAGCCTTTGGGACTTGTCAGTTTACCTCATCAGAGCATAAAAGAGCAATTTTCACAAACCACATTCTTTCTTTCATAGACAAAAATGGCCTAGACCCAGGGCAAGTCTGCATAGTAATAGCAAAAAAAAAAAAAATGATGACACATCCGCAGAGGTCTACTGTCTAATAGCAGTATCCATTTTCAGCATATAGTTCCTAAATAGCCATCATTCTGATTGCCTTTTCAACCACAATATGAGCTGTCAAATGAAACAAATTTCATGTCTGACTTTTTCTCTTTAATGCTCTACCACAAAAGATTCCCTTTTAGTCTTGATCTCTCTCAAGACATCATCATCATGTCAGTGATGTGCCTTCCCACAAACATCATTCGGTTCTGGGTCTGGCTCTCAGTAAAACTGCATTAAAAACTCTTTCAGCAGTGGAGAGAATGGAGGTTGCACATTTGCAGAGAAACAGTTAGAGGCTGCAGTAAATCACACCTGCATGAGAGAGCCAGAGCAGGCCTAGCTGATTCCCCTCCAGCATGGCCAAATCAGTTCATGAATCAAGGACTTCTGTTAGACAACAAGCCTTGACTTTAGTTTGAGGTGTATCAGATTTATGCAGTATTCCACTCTGCCCACGCTTCTAAGACAATGAGTCTATCGTTTAAACACACCAAGGCTTACAGTGGAAATAAGCCAGTGGCATTTATCATCTTATACTTGATGGCTTGGTGCCATCTGTGTAATTAAAATTGACAAACCATTTATTGACAGGCCGTTTATTTTTTATGGAAGTGGATTCCAATGTCAATCCTGAAGTATGTCTGCACGTTTCAGTACACATTTTCCCTGCTCCGGAAAGGACAGTTAGTGGGATTGACATGGCAGTTATATAGGTGTAATTTGCATGGCAGGGGTCACCTTTGTAACTTTTCACGGCAGCGGTCACTGTTGTAATTTTGCATGACAGGAGTCATCAGTGTAACTTTGCATGGCAGGAGTCATTGCTGTAACTTTGCATGGCAGAAGTCATTGGTACAATTTTTCATGACAGGAGTCATCTACGGCAGGAGCCATCAGCGCAGTTTTGCACGGCAGGAGTCATTGGTGTAACTTTGCATGGCAAAGGTCATCAGCGTAACTTCATACAGCATGAGTCATTGGTATATCATTGCATGTCAGAACTCACTAGTGTAACTTTGCACTGCAGAGGTCACCTGCGTAATGTTGCTTGGCAAGGGTCATCATGTAACTTCATGCAAAAGGGGTCATTGGTATAACTGTATGGCAGGAGTCATCAATGTAACTTTGCATGATAAGGGTCATCATGTAACTTTGTACACAAGGGGTCACTGATGTAACACTGCATGCCAGGAGTCACTGGTGTAACTTTGCATGGCAGGGGTCACTGGTATAATATTGCGTGGCAAGAGTCATCGGTGTAATTATGCTTGGCAGGAGTTGTCGGTGTAACATTAGATGGCAAAGGTCATCAGTGTTATTTTATTTTAAACAGAACTGGGGACAGTGAGGTAGAACAAAAAAAGAAAATTGCAAAACATGATCAATGAGAAACAAGTTAACAATGACAGCCTGTAGAAAACAGACTTACATATGATGAAGTATGAGCTTCTCTAATTGAAGCCTGTTTTTTTTTTACAGCAGAGTTTCATTAAACCCCAGCTGTTTATTACTGGATGTTCCCTTACTAATTAAACCACACTGAAATGGCTTCTCACAAAGCTTCCACAATTCCTGGCTAACATTGTTTTACCTTAATGACATTTTACTGTGTTTCAATGTCAGCAAGCACTGTCACAAAGCTACAATATTACCAATGTTCAAAATGAAAAGGCTAAGCTGTTAATACTAAATGTTTTATGCTTGACTGCTGGAAATATTTTTGCTTGTAACAGGGCTGGCTAGCTAATCCCTTTCAATATATAAGGCAATAACTCATTTTCTTTCCAAATATAAAGCAATAACTTATTCCACATCACACACTGAATTTGTCTTAATTACCAATAATTAAGAATTTCATGCTAAAGAATGACTGAAGACACTTTCTGCATGTGTTATGACCCAGTCTAGGGTCAGGCCATAACAGAGGATGAGAGTTGGCTCTCTCTCCCCCAGACCAGCTGCCAGACCAGGCACCACGTACCATTTAAATCAGCAAACTGCAGATTTCTTGAATTGTTGTTAAAAGTATGCAAGTTTGCAAGCAGCTACACTGAATGAAAGTGATGGCTATAGGGACGAGCATATGCCAAAATAACTAACAAAACTTCTAATGACAACAAAAACTAACTAAACCTGAAAGCAAACTAAACAAAAAAATACAAAGGGCTGCCCCATCTCCCTGCTTTAAAACCAGGAGAAACAGTAAACTAACTGTTCCCTGAAATGAAAGCAAAGAGTGGTGTGAATAGTGCCGGGCCGATCTGGAGAGGTGTACTTCCAGGTCAGGTTAGAGGGGAGAAAGTCCTGAATGTCTCCCAAGAAGGTGGCTCGGTGACCTCATACGCCAATGCGCCCCATGTGGTCAGTCATAGACCTGCACATTATAGAAAAACTACAGGGAAAACACCGAAAAATGGCCGCACAGAAACAGAAAAGAGGCTACGACCAGGGGTTGTAGCAGCATGGCCTTAGTGATCTTTTAAGAATGTACATCGAATAGTAATTAAAAATAAAGCCAAACTAGAGTTCTTTTGAGCAATTTTCATGGTAGAACCACTACCACTAACCATTAAAGCCCCATTTAATTAACCTACTAAAAGGTTCTTTGGGAAAAATGTTTCTTCCATGGCATTGTTTCACCCTTTTTGGCATGAAAAGATTTTATCTGGTGCAAACCTGGACTTTCAAAAGGTGGTAGAGACCCGATCCCCAGCATCCCACACATACATTATGCCTAGAACATGCAAACTCAAAGACCATGGCTGGAAACCACAGTTTTACAGAAGCCAATAGAGCAGCTCTTGTGATTGCTGATCAGTCTCAACGCTGGTGCAGTAATAGAGGCCTTGGCTCTGTGAGCTGGCCCAGAAGGTCCTCTATATTCTCTTTTATACAAGATGAGTGTGGGAAATGAATATAGTCTATGACCTGGATGCTCTGTCCTGGGTCATTGAGTGTCACCCATCCACGTGCTCTCCCCATGTCCTGAACTACTAGAGGCTGCACTTTCTTTCACCACCCTCTTAACCAGCTGAATGCTTGAGGTCAAAGGGGAGATTGTGTTTCAGAGGAGTGTCCTCTCGTGCATTGCCGCTTGGCAGAGTGCAAGGGTGAAAAGGGTCAGCTTTTAATTTAGCGTGCTGGAAGAAAAAGTGGAGATCCTCCTATCTCCCATTCTAAAGCCTGAGAGGAAGCCTGAGCGTGTGTAGATAACCATGGGGTTCACCTCTGCTGGCCTCATAATTGCAGTGGCAGAGGGAATCATACCGTCATATTTCTCCCTTTTGCACTCTAGCTAACAGTGAAGGTTGCTTTATGACTGAATGAATTATGACTAACTACGGTTAGTCAAAGCCGATCGATGATATATGCACTGTGAACCAAAAGCCAGCAGAAATTGCCAGAAGAAGCTCCTGGGGGCATTATAGACAACAGAACATCTACCATCACTTTGCTAAAGGTCAATTACTGTAGTGATGAAAGGTTTAGGAAGGATTCAAACATTAGAGGTCAAATGTATTGAAGCAAGCATTCTTAAATTTCAGTGGTGACATTTTGCTGGATTCATTTCATAGTGTTAGTCCGCACTTTGTGGTTATAATCCACTCTTCTCATAAGGCTTTCCACAGGATTTTGAAGTGTGTCTCACAATTGAAAAATTCAATTATTCCCAAAAGTGTTCGGTGGGGTTGAAGTCAGTGTTCTCTTTGTCCTTATGAACCTTGCTTTGTGCACAGGGTACAGTAATGTTGGAATAGAAAAGGGCCATTTCCAAATTGTCGTCACAAAGTTGGTGGCATATAATTGTCTAAAATGTCTTTGTATACTGTAGCATTAACATCACCCTTCACTGGAACTAAGGGGTCCAAACCCTGAAAAACAGCCCCAGCCCATTATCCCTCCTCCACCAAACTTTACTCTTGGCAATATGCATCCCTGTAGCAAGATAATTAAGCATGATTCATCACTTTGGAGAGCATGTTTCCACTGCTCCAGAGTCCAGTGGTGGTTTGATTTACACTCCAGCGAACACTCGGCATTGCGCATAGTCATCTCAGGCTTGTATGCAGCTGCTTGGCCACTGGAAACCAATTTCCTTTGAGTCTGGATGGTGTACATCTTTGTGGCTGATCTGCTTTTGCTCCTAGACTGTTCCATTTCACAATTATAGAACTGGCATTGTATGACAATGCCGTGTTTGACATTACTGAGCTCTTCAGTACAACTCATTCAGCTGCCTGTGTTTAAGTATGTCGATTGAATGGTTAGTTGCTTTATTTTACACCGATCAGGCATAACGTTATGACCGCCTCCTTGTTTCTACGCTCATTGTCCATTTTATCAGCTCCACTTACTATGTAGGTGCGCTTTGTAGTTCTACAGTTACAGACTGTAGTCCATCTGTTTCTCTGATACTTTGTTAACCCCCTTTTACCCTGTTCTTCAGTGGTCAGGACTCCCATGGACCTTCACAGAGCAGGTACTGTTTGGGTGGTGGGTCATTCTCAGCACTGCAGTGTCACTGGCGTATTGGTGGTGTGTTAGTGTGTGTTGCACTGGTCTGAATGGATCAGACTCAGCAGTGCTGCTGGAGTTTTTAAACACCTCAGTATCACTGCCGGACTGAGAATAGTCCACCAACCAAATATATCCAGCCAACAGTCACTGATGAAGGACTAGAGGATTACCAACACAAATTGTGCAGCAGCAGATGAGCTGTCATCTCTGACTTTACATCTATACGATGGACCGACAAGGTAGGTGTGTCTAACAGTGGACAGTGAGTGGACACAATGTTCAAAAACACATGCTGACAATAATTAGGAAGGGTGTCAACATACTTTTGGCCATGTACTGTACATTTTACTCAATGACAGAAGTAGCTAAAACTGCACTTTAGAAGTGAAAATTGTCAGAATTGAGCAAATTGTCTTAGCTATTAAATAAAAATGTTACACTGTCTTGAACAGGGGTGCTCAGGCTTGGCCCTGAAGATCTACATCTTGGAGCTTTCAGAACTAACACACTTGTCTCTTATATTTAGATGTCCCTGAAGGCCTTCATTAAGTGTATTAGATTAGGACTGGGGCTAAACTCTGCAGGGTGATCCAGCGCCAGGATTGGGCACCTCGATCTAAAACCTATAAGAAGCCAATGTAGCTAATTATGCACTACTAAGGTGTAAAATTAGATGACATTGCATACACAATAGTTTGCATAAGGCCCTAACAAAGTGCTTATTAACATTAGAACAACTGATAATGCAATTGCTAGTGATTTCTACATAATATAAGTCCATATGAAGGTAATACTGAATAAAAATTAATGCAGAGAGAATAAATCTTTTAGAAATTGCTTTATTGCGCTAGTAAAAAACCTCAATGTGTAGTCCTTAACATAAAGTGATACCATGATAATTTTGCATACATTGAGCCCAATATTTTACACCCATACTGTAGTCACCCCACAGAATGAACAGATTGAAGTCACGGAACAAGGAGTTCTAGGTAGACACAGACTGTTTTCCTGTAAAAGAGACCAGAGGATGAGTGAAGGTACCAACGTCTTGCCCCCAAAACCCTGCCGATTTTTCCACAAAGCCTGCAGACTGAAGCGGGAGCTGAACGGAGCTCAGCCAAGCAAGATCATCTCTCTGACAAGCCCTGGAGTGGGAGAGGGACAGCACATGAAAATTTAAACAGAATAGAAAAATATACCCTTTCTTCTATCTTCAATCCACCAAAACGTGCCTCTCCACAGCTGCTGGGAAACTATTAGAAAGACCCACTTGGTGTTTGATATGAAATCTTATATGATTTAGGTCCGCTGGTAATGAGCGTGTGGGTGAAAAGCCGATGGCTCCTCAGCAAACCCAGCTAAAGCTTGTGAAATATCAGACACTGCCCGTGCTAAATATAGCTCTCCCTGAGAGTTGGAGGGTTCAAGGAAGCACCAATTCCCCAGCACTGTCTCCCTTGATGTACCGAATGGACAATTAAAGAGAAAAGATTGGCTTTTTCTGGAAATACCAAAGGTTGTTGAGTTTAGTCTTGCCGCTTGACGGAGCCTGGCGATTTACTGTTTAACATTCTCAGCGGCTGAGTAGGGACCGCACCGGGGCTTCTGGCACTCAGACATTTAAAAAAATCAATCAGTGTGCCCATCCATTCATTATGTGAACTCACTAACTCTCCCAGGAAATCTACACGGTACATAACTTTGAGTCTACTTCGAGCAGCTACATCTCTTTACTGTGACAACTAGGCATTTGCTGGTGTAAAATCACTAGAATTACCTAACCTTTCAATACAGTTTAGATATTATTATGATACTGCTTTAAAAAGCTGAGGCTACTGAGATTTTTACATGCTCCACTCAGAGCAGGGATCGCCTTATGTAATTAGAGCACAATAGTGAGTAGTGGGAACTCCAAAAAACTTCAGCAGCACTGCTGTGTCTGATTCACTCAGACCAGCACAACACTCACCACCACTGTTACTGCAGTGCTGAGAATGATCCACCTCCCAAATAGTACCTGCTCTGTGAGGGTCCATGACCACTGAAGAACAGGGTAAAAGGGGGCTAACAAAGTATGCAGAAAAACAGATGGACTACAGTCTGTAACTGTAGTACTACAAAATGCACCTATATAGTAAGTGGAGCTGATAAAATGCACAATGACTGTAGAAACAAGGAGATGGTCATAATGTTATGCCTGGTTTTACATGCTAAGCAAGACCAAAGGGCAAAGGCTAAAGCTGTCCCAAGCCTAAATCTTCACATGCCTGATCCAAAGCTTCTCTGCTAAACAATGTTTTTTCAATGCGTCTCAATCAAGAAGCATTCAGCAACCTTTATTTTTAAGAGCATTGATGCAAGCCTGTGAAGGCATAGTGGGGAAGTCCATGTAATTGGTTGTTTCGAATCCATTATGTAGCTAAATAGCATGGACAAGATGTGCCTCGAGCGGTAATCAAAGTCATTTGCCTCCAGTCACAGTCTACAAATGTCACCTCCAACATGTCAGATTCCATATAACAGTTAATATATGTCATGCCAATGAGTAAATATTTCAGATGAAACAGTGGGATGCCAGTGATTGCCGCTGCTTTGCATTATAACCACTTCAATTTACTACCCCCTCCGGTCCAGGACACAGATTCCACCTTCTCTTCAGACTCTGACCTTTGAGTCCAGCACAGGTTTCATTTATCACTGTGGTAAAAATAGAAATCTTGATAGATTTTCTCCCTGAATGAGGAAGTCAGGGCATTTAGCCCTGTGGCCCCAGACAGAATGGAGGAAAAGGGGGCTGAATCAAGTTCCTTTGGTCCAAGGTCTCCAAGAAGCCAACAGTGATGCCCAAGTTGATTCATTCCAATCTTCTCTTTTTCACTTGTTCTAATAATGTGGTGTAGTGCAATACCACTACTTCTATCTGTGCTCATAATCTGTGGATTTGAAGAGGGATTTGAACTTTAATTGGGTGTGATTTTCCTCCAGTTTCCAAATTAAATGATTTTTTTTTGTCTTTGAGTTGAGATGCTCAGACCCTACATACAGCATGTGTTCTGCAAAGTCTATATAGCATAGGTCACTAACAGGCGGACCGTGGACCAAGTCTGGATCCAGATTCCATCCTATGTGGACCTAGACCTATAAGCGATGGAAAGTAGTAAGGCTATAATTAGGTCTGGATAGCAGGACAGTTGGTGTAAAACTATGGGATTATTTTGCTGAACAAAAAGGTTGTTTTAGGTCTGATTAGCTTGACAGTTGGTATAGAATTATGGGATTATGTTTATCTAGTTTGCAGTACAGTTGCTATAAAAATATGGGGTTATTTTAGAGATCAATAAAACTGTTTCAAGGTCGAGTTGTTTTCTAACTATGGGATTATGTTAAAGATTGATAAAGCTGTGCTTAAGTCTGATTAGCAAGACAGTTGGTATTTAGGTTTAGTTTTAGGATTGTTGATATAGAACTATAGGATTATTTTGGTGAATAATAAGGCGTGTGTTTAGGTTTAGTTTTAGGATTGTTGATATAAAACTATGGGATTATTTTGGTGAATAATAAAGCATGTGTTTAGGTTTAGTTTTATGAATGTTGATATAGAACTATGGGATTATTTTGGAGATCAATATGCTTGTGTTTAGGTTTACTTATCAGGACAGCTGATATGGAATTATATGAGTATATTGGAAAATAAAAGATCAGTGCTTAGGTTCAGTTGGTGTAGAACTATTGATTATTTTGGAGATTAATATGCTTGCACTTAATTTTAGTTAGCAGGACAGTTGGTATAGGATTATGGGAATATATTGGAGACTAATAAAGCTGTGATGTTTAGCTTTAGTTAGTAGGACAAATGCTAGAGCTGGAACTCGTCTGGGCAGTCATGGGCTGGAGGTTCGGGAACAAGCCCTGTGACCAGAATGTTGCTGGTTCAATCCCCTCAGCTGATAGTCCATGACTGAAGTACCCTTGAGCACAGTACCTTACCCCCAACTGCTCCCTGGGCTCTGTGGATATGGGCTGCCCACCGCTCCAGGCAAGTGTTCCTAGTGTGTATGTTCACTAGTATGCATGTATGTGTCACGATTGGCCCCTCCCAGTCATACATGTGCTCTTGTTTACTTTCCAGTCCTGTCCACATGCATTTGTGTTTACCTCACTGTCCTGCCCCCTTATTTCGTGACTCCGCCCCTGATTGTTTCCACCTATTTTCCGCCTGTGATATCATCCCTGTCATATTTAAGCCCCGTGTTTGCCCTGGTCTGTTCTGGTCTTTGTATGTATGAATTGTGTTGATTGAAGTGTTTAGTGTTTTTGTTCTTCTTGCCATCGTTGTTTGCTTTCTCTGTCTCTCCATGTTGGCTATTTGAACCTGGACTGTTTCGGCCATGACCCTGGATTTGCCCCGAATAAATCTTGCTTTTCTCAGCATGTGCATCCACTTCCTCAGCACTCCATGTTACAGTATGTGGGTGTTTCACTGCACAGATGGGTTAAATGCGGAGGTCTATTTCCACAGTGTCCAAACACAGTTGGCTGATGGTTCTATATTTAACTGAGGAATTATATTGGATATTATATTCTATTGTCTGGTCAGCAGGACAATTGCCATGGAAGTATGGGGTTATTTACAGTATATTAAAATGTATGTATAGGTTTAGTTTTAGAACAGTTGGTACAGAACTTTAGGACTATTCTGGAGATTAATATGCTTGCGTTTAGGCTTAGTTAGTAAATAGGATAGTTGCGTAAACCTGGGATTATTTTGGAGATTGATAAAGCTGTGTCTAGATCTGGTTAACAGGACAGTAGTTGGTGTAGAAGTACGCGATTATTTTAGAGAATAATAAGGCTGTATTTAGGTTTAGTTAACTAACGCACTCCTCACTTGTCACTGTATTTAAACAAAGGTACTGCATTTCACTGAAACACTTCACGTGATGTGACTGTAGAGCTGAAAATTTGCATTTTTGCACATTTTATTTCCACAATATCTGACCTTGCATTTTTGTACATTTTACTTTGCTTTAACAATGTTGGCTGCTACGATTACTGTATCAACCAAATACTCTATACTGTATCTTGCTCCTCTGGTTGCTACCTCAGTGACTGCTCTGCTCATATAGGCTAGGCTCTCTGCTAAGCTGCCAATATGCCATAATATGTTATCCCCTCCTTTGCACAGCTCCACATAATCTCAGTACTGTTTACTGTCTGTGTCCTATTTTGTCTGTATAGTAAGTCTTTCGTATTTATGTATTGTACTGTATTGTCTCGCACTTCAATTCCTGTGTTGCATTATTGTCCTGGAGGATGTTGTTTCATTTAACTGTGTATATGTAAATAGCTAGAATGACAATAAAGCCTGACTTAATTAGTTAGTCAGACAGATGATACACAACTGTGGGATTTTTTGGCGATTGTTGAGGCTGTATTTTAGTTGTGTTTCGTTAGTTTAGAGATGCAATATAACAGTGGTGAGTGGGGTTTGGGTGATTTTGGAGCTGGATCTCTGGCTGATGGACGGTCACAGGTGGATGAAATCGCTCTGGATGGTGGGTTAGAGTCTGATAAGTGATCTGATGTGTGAACCATGTCGCTGTTTTAACCCTTTCCTGGAATTTGAAGGCCAAACAGCAGAGCAATAATATCAGGACTCACTGATGCTGACGTCACAGCTCGATGACGTCATGCTTGCTAGTTTGGGCAGGTTCTGTTGATACGTCCTGATACGTGGATCATGTATGTATCTTAAACCGCTTTTCCCGCAAATGGTTAACTGATCAGGCCAGCAGAGAAAAGGGAGTGACAAGTGAAAGATACACACCTGGGTGCAACATTTGCGGTGGACCTTATGCTGTGGAGTCTAAGAAGCATGAAAATTGCAAGTTGTTTCCTACAGATTAAAACTTTGAGAGCAACCTCTGCTGAACCTCTGCTGTACTCCCTATTACACACTACCAACACTGTCTACCTCTTTTTTCAGCCTTAGTTTATTCATCACCATTTCCTTCATGACTGAACATCCCTCCGCCACCCCCAGCACCACCACCGCCATCTATTTAGTCTCTTTTCTATATATAGGTGGCTTCCCCGAACCCATTTTACCATTCTCTGAAATATATTTGCCTACAGTAGGCAAGTGTGACGTTTACCTCCAGAGACCAGACAACTGGCTAGTGGGCACATATGTCAACTCAGCATGCATGTACCCCAATCAGACAGGTAATGAATATGATAATGGCACGAGCGAGTGAATGAGCAGAGGCTAGGGGGAGGAACGACGCTTGGGGTGGAGGTGGGGGGATGGGGGGGGGGTGCTGCATTAATCGAAGCAAAAGAAAGCTTTCAGCATATCAAATGGGGGAGCGAGGCTATGGGGCTGAAATTCACAGCTCATTTAGACTAATGCCTCCTACTGGGATCTGAGAGCACTCAGAGAACCGTCGTGCGTGCGCATGGACAGCTGCACGTATGGCTTCGCTCACTTTTAATCCTTTGTTAAAATATCCGACATAAAAACGAGCACATCCACAACATATTACACATGCTAATGGTTAATTGATCCATAATTCAATAGTGTATCAAGAGCATAGTCCTCTGCAGGGTGTAAGCAAACATCAGAGTATTCATTTTGACCATGTGGATGAACTGCAGAGACATGGATGCCATCCTTATTGCTTTTACAGGGCTGTGAAAAATTATTCACCCCCTCCTTTTGGGCTTGTTTGTCACACTAAATGGTTTCTGATGCTCATACAAAATGATCGTTTCATTTATTGAAGGTTTCGAAACACCTACATTGCCTGTGTGAAAAAGTAATTGCCCCCTAAACTTAGTGTCTGGTTGTGCCACCTTAAGCAGTAACAACCGAATGCCTCCTACAGCTTTAAAGGAGTGGTTCACATCACTCTGGAATAGTTTTGGCTCACTCCTTTTTACAAAGGTTGTTTCTGGAGCACTCAGGGACTAATCTCAGTGGGGTTCAGTAATGGGTGCAGAATTTCTTTGGATCGTAGCATTACATGTTGCTTGTTGAAACCCTCATAACCTCTTCACAGTGTTGGAACGTTTCTATATAAGTGATGTTTAGGTTCAACAGGACTGGTGGTAATTAAGCCTGGGTGTGTCTAGTTTAACTGATCCCATTTATCAACTAAATTTGATTCATTTAAGTGACCCTTATTAGTCCCATAACATGGAAATTTCACCTCCGCATTTAACCCATCAGTGCAATTAAGCACCACATACACACTAGTGAATGCACACACACCAGGGGGCAGTGAGCACACTTGCCCAGAGTGGTAGGCAGACCTATCCATGGTGCCTGGGGAGCATGCATTAAATTGAGCATGTCTTAAATTGTGGGTATCCAGTTCTGAAATTAGGGGAACCTCAGCACAGCACAGCTTGGTGAAAAACAACTACTAAACCTAAAAAATACATAGTCAAATTGTATCAGATAAATCAGGTATAAACAGGGAAGTAATTGGATTTGCCTTTTGATTTTTAAGTCACAATTTGATGGTATAAAACTATAACCTATAGTGTACATAGTGTATGAACACTATCATATCCCACTCTTCCACCTGTAGGGCTTTGATAGCGATACTAGTAGATACTAGACTTTGATATAAATTTCTGTACCTTCTTCATCCCCTTAAAATCCCAGGATTATGACATACTTTGGTTTTATTATTCAGTAACTGCAGGAACGTCAATACAAACTGTTTAAGCTATTTTTAAGTTGTAGAAGTGTGTAATAAAACTTCGGGCCCACTAATGAACCCTGGCCTTTTAAGGAGTTATATGTATATATTAGAAAAAAATAGTGGGTTTGGCTTAAGCCAGAAATGAGTATCAGTTGCAGAAAGTGGGCGTATTTATGACTCCAATTGCAGACTAATAAAAACACTGCTGTTACTAATAAGCATATCGCTACTGTCAGAACAAAACCTTGCATCTCCTATTTTTTATCGTTTTTCAGTTTTTGACATAATTTGAAAATGTCTGTTGCTGTTTACATTGTGTGTAAATTTCATGATGAATGAACTGAAGAGAAACAACCCAAAATGACTGGGGGGGGGGGGTGTCTGGTTCCATTGACTTACATGAAAAGAAAATGTGTTTTTTCATTCTCCTGTAAAGTTGTCGTTTTGGAGATATGAGGTTTTGTTCCAACAGCAGCAATATAGAATGTAATTTAGACAGCCAATCATCTGCGTAGATTTGGGAGCAAGCATGCTTATTGACTCACAGATGCCACTTTTTTAGTACCCTGTAGTATTGAAGTAGTTCAGTCAGAGCCATAAAATTATTGAATATATGTCAATACTGAGCTCTAATAACATGCCCAGTAACACTGGACAGTTGTCCATTCACTTTCAGTTAAACATGGTGTCTGATGTCTACTGATTTCTTTTTCCTCAAACTGCAATTTATTTTATTTCACATTGGGAAATAAAAGCTTTTAAATGTTAAAATGAAATGGTCAAAAAAGTTCACCCCTAGAAGTCAGCAGACTGAGCTGGACTACAGCTGGACACCCCTGCACTGTATATTATAGCTTATTCAAAAAATGCTCTGCATATTCATTTTGGAGTATTTGTTCTGCAGCAGTGGTTCATTCTGACAAAGACTCTTAATGCTAAGGTGGGGCTGCTTTGCCTTTGTGGGGATGTGTGTCAGAGAAGACAGGAACTGGGTGTCATTGGAAAAACAAGAGAGTGCAGACATGAGCTGAGCGTAGAGTTAGCTGTTAGCCAAAAGCCTCGCATGGCTGTGGCTGACTACAGCTGTTATTATTATAAAGCACAACAACTTGGGCATAAGCTGTGTCTCTCTTAATAGCAATAAACACTATAATATGTATATATATATATATATATATATATATATATATATATATATATATATATATATATAATATACACACAAAACTGAACTCAACTAAAGTAGATTGAATCCATCCAGGTAGTGAGCTTTGGGTGATATTGGGGGTGTAACCACCCTCCATCATCTTGTTCATCAGCTCTCAGCAGAGCTTTGGAGTGGGCTTCGGAGTGCTTTGTCCTTCACAAAAAAGATCTGCGTGGGAAAAAGACTAAAGGAAAAGACTTTAAGTACAAGAGTAAATTGGAAAGCAGAGCATAATTGGGTCTGTGGGGATGCTGCTCCAACCAGAGGCGCAAGTGAAGCCTGTAGAAAGTGATTTATTTACTGGAATCAGATGGTTCAGTACGCTTTTTGAAATGTTTGACAGTCACAGTGAACTGACAGTGAGGGCAAAGGTCTCAAGATATGAGGGGCATATTTAAATACAATGAGGTCAGCTTGGATCAAAATGCATGACCCTGAGATGGGGAAAAGTTAAATGTTTGGAACTGTGAAAGTGCAGCTCAGCTTTGACTTCACACAAAATATGACACGGATTTTGTTGAAATGGCAGTTTTGCAGACAAAGTCGAATTTACACATTTAAACATTCGCCAGTAAATGTGGTCAATCGATTGAAATGTTGGTAACAAGTAATAGCTGCAATACACCAGCTGTGCAAACGGTCCATTTTTATAAATAAAAGTCTCTAATATAGACCCATATCAATAAAAAAGCATTAAAATAAAAGAAAATCATTGGTAGCCCTTAGAACCATAGAATTTTGGGGATTTTTTTTGTTATGGTATTTTGGGTCAATTACAATAAAAATTGCAATTACAAAGTATTTAAATGAGGCATACACATGTTGTTTTTTTCAGGAGACCCTGGGCTATTCAGATATGCTGTCGTTTGACATGGAAATGCTGAAAGAAATTTGATATCTTTATAAAAATATTTACCTAGCACCCACAAAATTTTGTAATTTTTTGCTTGTACAGAGCTTAAAAACAAGTTGCACCTCAGATACCTTTTCCGAAGTTATTCGTCTGGAGTGTCTGAGAGCTGAAAGTGCAGTAACTTTAAGGGGGATTCATTCTGTTGGTTATTATGAGCAAAAATAAACAATCAGTGTAAGGTGGACATGTTTTATATTGATGTTCTCTCCTCTTGGATTCAGGCTGAGTGCTAAAACTCTGATACACAGCAAGTCAGGCTTTATTTTTCATTACAAATTGAGTTGCATATTTAATATCAGATATTTTTCATTCTCAAAATCAATGTAAACTGAAAGACAGCTAAATACTAATAATTGTATTATATTTGTGTCATATTTATTGTTATTCATCTGTTAAAATGTGTTTTAGTGCCTGTTTGTGTGATTTTGAGGGAAAGAGGAAAAGTGTACTCAGGGTAGTGGATT